>NC_056726.1:1829837875-1830107875 GCF_019279795.1 Protopterus annectens
TTAGAGATGCAAAATTAAAAAAAAAAGTGACTAAGACTGGATGATTTAAAAAGTTGTTTTTTTTTTTGCTCTGCAACTTGTACTCCTTAAGAGAGAGAGAGAGAGAAAGGAGCACCAAATTGGTGAGAATGGACCTTTTTGGTGGAGGAAGCATGTTGGACCAGCCTGTGGCCAGAGTGAAGTATGATCAGCTGTTGTAAACTTTGACTGTGCATAAGAATTTAGTAGTCACACAGCTGTTGTAAACTCTAACTGTGCACTAGAATCTAGTTTAGTAGTCACAAAACCACACTCACAGATGGTAATGCTAAGGGGCTAATGTATTATTGTAATTCAATGTAAAAGATATGTAGATAAATGTGTTATGAAAGAATGTAAGGTTAGAATGGCTAAGGGTGGATGGCAGAGGAGATTGTAAGGCAATAAAAGCAAGAGAAACTGACAGAAGACTACTAAGGGAGCTGCTGCTTTACTCTGAGGCTAAAGCCTGGAATAGTTTAAGCCTTATACTGAGGTCCTGTGCAGCCCTCCTGTGTAAGCCTTCAGCTGTAATCATTATGGAGAAAGTAAATAAATATATTAGTCTCCTCCTTACACCACCTATGTGCCCTGAAAGAAGCACTGCCCTCTCCTTCTTCGGTCATGATGACTCACCTTGAAAGATTTTAGAATAATAGTAAACTGGCACCCAAAACAGCTCCTGCATCTGCCATTTGCTGTGCAACAATGTACACCTTGTTTCCATGACAGATGATAAAGTCAGGAAATAAAGGTATAGTAAACTCTCAGTTAACCCAAACTCAAGCAACCAGAAAAAAAAATCGAAGAAATGCAGTACAATTTTCATGTGTTGCTTTTTCTGCCCCCCCCCCACAGAAAAATACCTTACGTTTTTAAAGTTTTTGAGTTTTAAAAAAGAAGATAGGAATAAATTCCCTCTCTCCCCAACCTAAGAACAAATCAAGCCAAACAAATAGTATAGGGTACATTATTAGTCAGGCCTATTTTTAGTAGTAACTCTCAAGCAACCAGAAACTACAGTTATCCAGCATCTACCATTCCCCATGGGTGCCGGTTAACTGAGAGTTTACTATAATATCTCGTTATGGTTCCAATAGCACTTTAATGTGTGAAATATGGCTGTCCTTCTTCTCTGTGCAAGCTGTTGAGAATACATGCTCAACAGTGATTCATTCTGAAAAATTGTTAAATATAGGATAACAATTCTCGCAACTAAAATAAATGGTTACCCACACATGCGCAGAGCTGCCTGCAGGTGATCAGACATGTATACAGTTGTTGTTGTTGTTTGTCTTTTCATCTTCTCCCAGTTAGGGGTCACCACAGTGGAACTCTGGTCCGCTAATGATTGGCAGTAGATTTTTTTATGGTGCCGAGTTGCCAGCCCGACACCCAATCTTCAGCGAAGGCACACCCATTCACGCATGTCTTTTGGAGGCCACTCGGCCGTGGGGAGGACATGCAGACTCCACACAGAAGCCACTCCAGTATTGTGTAGAAATGTCCACAATGTCATCCAAGTTTGCTCATTGCACAAATTGAGTGATTCAGAAACAGTAATGAGATCACCTTAACTGGCATAATCATCATGTCCAGAGGGGCGAATCTACACGATATATGCACAAGAAGAAGCACAGAGCCTTATTGTGCCATGGAAGAAAGGATCTAATTTAAAAGGCTGAAAGACAACAATATTGAAAATCAAAGTTTTGAAAGTCAAAACATCAAACCTTGGAACACCTAGTAAAAAAACCTACAAAAAAATGTCCCCTGCACCTCCATACCACTGCATAGTATAGTTATATATACCAACTCTAAGTTCAAACTACCTTGGGGAAAGTGCAAACTCCCAATCCCCAAAATAACATCCACCAGCACAAAAGCAGGTCCAGTTTTTCTGAATGTTCAATCAATGAACATTCAAAATAATGCTGAAGATGTGATGAGACCTTGGGACACAGGTGGACAGTAGTCTCTCCTTTGATAATCACATTGCCACAGTGGTCAGGAAATCCTTCTACGTGGCTCATCTCATCACAAAAGAATTCGCATCCAGAAAAAAAGAGGTCATTGTTCCCCTCTACTCATCACTCATTAGACCCATTATAGAGTACAACGCCCCTTTTGGTATGTACCTCACAAGACATCTACAACAACTGGAAAGACCACAGAAATACCTCAGAAAGAGGATTACTGGCCTCAAACAGATTCCCTATGCAGACCGTCTCAAAAAACTACAGCTTTACTCCATCGCATATCGCCTACTCAGGGGCGATCTCTGCCTAACATACAAAGCTATGTCAAACCCAGAGCTGTTGGACATGCTCTACTTAAAGATATCCCAATCCCTCCGAGCTACACGCTCTAGGGACCTAAACCTTGTCACCACAATAAACAGAGCATGCTGGAGGGATAGATTCCTGTCCCAGAGACTTCCCATAATCTGGACCAGACTACCTATCTATGTCAAACAGAGCTCCTCATTAGCACTCTTCAAGAAAACTCTTGATGATTGGATGGGAAATGGGAAATTCACCCTGGGGATCATTTCTGTGGCTCTGCTCGACAGGGACACAGGAAAAAAAATTTTGGGTGGCGAAAGCCAGGGAACATTTTTTGGCTAGGCTTGTATGGGCCCTAGGGCCGATAGCCTAGTACCTACATATGAACCTATGAACATTCTACCCCATTAATAAATTGAATGAGACCCAGAAGAAAACAGTGATGAAGAGTTTGAATCCTTCTGAATTGTTTCCTTCTGACTGAAGATATCTGCTTATGTCAGGGAAGTGCTGCTTCTTACAATGGTAGCTTTTGTCTGCTCTTTAACCTGCTGCCTCTAGGGGATATCTGTTTATCAATACTTTTAAATGTATGGGCCAGGTATCTTACTGGAGCAACATTGCAAGTGTACTTAGAATGTAGTAGCCAGCAGGATTGTTAGGATATATGGGAGCCACCCTCCTGCACTCATATTCAAGAGTGCTGTTCATTACCATTTTATTGCGGTATGTCTTGCACATATTTCAGTAAACACTACCTTAGTAAAACTTTCTTGTAATGGACATGTGTTCTTGTTGAGTTACATTTCTATGCTTGTTTTGTGGGAAATATGTTCTCAGTACACATACATGCATTTACTTAAAGATTGTGGATACAGATATCTGTCAGACACAGATAAAGTATAATACATGGTCAAGCAAGATTTGGGTATTGTAAGGATTTGTAAGGGTCATGCATGAACAAGGATGCTAATTCCACTGTTTTCCATACCAACAGAGCTATATCCAAACATAGGGCACAAAGAAAACAAGTGCTACATCTTGTGGCCATCCCATAAAACCACAAGCCAAAATTCATAGATGCTGAAAATGAGGTGATACTACAGCCCCTCTGTATCTATGGATGAGGGCTATGCATGGCACCAACCAGCCCTTCTATAACTGTACCTAGGCCAAAATAACTGTGTCTGTGCTGAAGTTGTCAGCAATGTTAATGCTGTGGGTGGTCAGAACTGTAACTATGATATGGTCTGATGCAGGGAAATGGATATAGCCCATGTGTCCACCTACAGTGCAGAAATCATGGCATGGGAACATAGGGCAATAGGTATTCAACCATCAACCACACCTCCTCTTTTGAGACAGAGGAGTTCTTGGCCTCACTTAAAGGCAGTACCATCTCCACAGAGTCCCCACAATGTGGTGCTGAATGCTGGGGCAGAGCTGAACAGGCCTTAGAGAGTTTCATCTGTGGATGCCCCAGGTATATAGTCCTATTTCATTGAATCTATAGCTGCACATCCTCCTTACCTCTTAGTCATTTAGTCATGCTAAACATCCTGTAATCTGACTGACCCATGGTATGCAAGAACATGGACAATCTAATTATCATGACCATCTGCACAAGATATGGTCAGGGATATTATTTATTCTCAGGTTACCAGCTGTAAGTATAGCAGTTGCATGTAGAGTTATTGTGCTGAGTCATAGATCAACTTGATATGTCTTGCTTTAGAGTGGTCACAGGTAGTTTTTTTATCTCGCACCACCTCTGTGGAACTGTCCCTGTCATCTGCTGGTCATCTGCTACATCCACAAATGAGAGCCAACATGGCCATGAACATGCGAGATCCCACTCCTACAGTGCTAGCACTTGCACAGCAACAACAACAGCATCTATTGTGGAGATGTTTACTCCCATGACAGAGCGTTCTTGTTCTTGTGACCATCACCATACTGGTATGTGTCGTAGCAGATGTCTGGCAAGAACATGTACCACACCAGCATCCAGCCAACTCTTGTATAGTTGCATTGCAAAGCTATGTACATCTATTGTGCTAGGATCTGTTGGCCCTGTAACTGCTTCCTACATATGATATTTTGTATTACTGCACACATGGTCAGTATTCTGACACATGTGGCAGGGTCTTACTCCAGGGCACCACAAGATGAATACAGACAGTGAAAGCTGCCTTCAGCAGCTCAAAAAATGCACTATATAATGTTTCTGGTTTGTGATAGTGCACAGATGTACCCTTGGTCTGTTTGACTGTGTGGATTTCTGATGGGTATCATGAGCCAGAGTTTCATGGCACATTTAGCATTATCACCAAATGCCCTTGTGGGAAGTCACCCCTCACAAACTGTTAGTAAAGATCACATGTGTGCCATATGTGGGATTTAGGAAAACTCCCCAGGTGACCTGCAAACACATTGTAGATGATATTCTGTGCATTGCAGACTGCCTGACAGTTAACAGAGTGATATATTTTGCAGCTCATGTACCTCCTTTCTAATTCACTAGGTGGGCCTATATTTCAATGTGGATACAGACTATGGACACCAGTACATCATGGAAATGGGCTACACTGTACAACTTCTGCATAGTGTTGGCTCTCTTCTCTGGGGTACGTGGAAACCACATCTACCTTCCCACATGCTGAAGCACAACATTGAGAAAATGATAGAGTATTCTCAAGGCAGATGTCTGAAATACACACAATGCATCCCGGTAAGTTGCTGAAAGGTCCCAGTAACTAATACATGCAAAGCCACACCTATCTTTGCATCCACTGGAAGAGGTACTCCATGACTCAGAATGAGGCTACAGATGAGGCTGGCACATTTCTGTGATTTGGTGTCTGGTCTCTCTGTCAACATGGTACCAGTTCAATATGTTGGTGTCATGAAGAGCATAAAATGTTAAGCACAGCTGGTGCCTCAAGGGTCAATATCACACACTGTTGGGCAATACATCCGCAATAAGAGCTACCCACAGATATACATTTGCTACAGCTGCAGCAACCTGCTAGCATAACTGGATGATGTACTGCAGCTGAACGTGGGCATAACACCAAGTTTAAATATAAAGAAAGTATGACTCAGTTGCAGGGCATTTAAATATTTCTCCACCATCTTGTTTTATATCATCATAGTTGGCATCTCATTCTGCAGTCATCATAAAGCAGGGCTGACCACATTTTATGACCTTGCAGTGTCATGTAGCTGGGTTTTCTGAATCACACCCACCCTGTTCATGGCTGCTCATAGCTCAGATTTGTCTTGAGTGATGTGGCAAAGTTTTCTGAATGTGGCATTGAGTCTCTTTAAACAGAACAGCCTCTGAAGGACAGTGCAGAAGCAATAGCTCATTAGTAGTTAAATTTGCCAAACTTAGCAGTGGATTGATTAGAATCTGAAAGAAGAATGATTTCAACTTAAAAATGCTCTTGTCAGCTTGTAAGGTATTGAATTTTCAAATGGATGTTGAGAAACATGTACATAATTAGTGCAAACAAGTTTCTCTGTGTATTTTTAATACTGTAACATTGTCATTCTTTTACTTCATCCTAATACCTTTCTGCTTATCTGTTAAATGTATTTATGTCTAACTACATGTCATATTAATGTGAATTAATATATTACTGTCCACTGATGCAACATCTCAACACCATGTGCAAAACATAAATAAGGTAGTTGAAACCTAAGATATTGCTGATGTAACATCAACAATTACAATATCCCTATGCCAGATATTTAGACAAAGGCTATCTTAACCCACCTCCCAAAAATACCTAAACCAAAGTCAGCAAATAATAACGTAATGCCAATCTCCATTCTCCCTACATTTGGAAAACTATTTGAAATTCCTATTCCAGTAACTACCTATCTACATACAAATCACTTCCTATGATTAAGTCAACAATATGAGTTTTGGTCAGACATTAGCATATTAACTGTCCTTTATACTTTTACAGATGATGTTTTCCTTAACCTGGACACAGGTAACCTCACTGACCTAACCAAAGCTTCTGAGCTCACTGATCAATACTCTGAGCTCACTGATCAATACTCTACTGTTTAACTCATTATCTGTTCATATCAGTCAAAGTTCTCCTATATAGTTTAACAATGTCCTATCTAGTTCAAGTTTCAACGTTAAAATATGCCATCAATCTTCTTTCTTACTGCTATTCTTGAAAAGTATCCCTCAAGGTTCCATAGTACCCCACTTGTATTTTCATTAGTAATCAACCAGCGCTCCTTAGAATGAGCACAACTACCCAGTCATCTTACATGCGTGCAATATGTTTACCTACAGGTCCATCACTTCCTACTTAGCAATCAGAAAACAAGTGGAATCAGACATAAACCAGCTCTAAAGCTAAATGAACTTACTTGTCAACATGAAAAGATAAAGCCATGATACTTGGCACTCAACAAAAAATATTGATAATGTCCAATAATTCGTATGTAATGCATTACCAAACTGACCCCACAAAATGAATTAATAGCTTAAGATACTTAGGCATCTATCTCAATCCTCAACTCAATTTGCAAAATTATCTACTCACAAAACAGGCGAAAATTAACATGTTTTTCTTTGAAGCTTGAAAACTAGAGTAGTTTCAACCTCCAAATGGAAGAAATGCAATTGCAGTTGTGAAGGGTGTGTTACTTGCTTAGTTGCAATATGGCTTGCCTATAATTGCTATCACTTCAAAAAAAATCTGTTCATCCTACAATCCATCTCTAATCAGATATCCAGATTCATTACACTTCCCCAAAACAATGCAAGGGCATCACCCTAGCCAACAAAACGGTTAACTGCAGAACAAACAATATAACTGTCTTTTGTTCCCGTGGCACTTAAACTCCTAAATTTAGAAACATTGTTATTCTTGGCTAGCCACCTAACTGTCAGAACCTAAAGCTACCAGCTCTGGTCCCTTGCCACAATATCATATTCTTACGTACACTATGTAACAAACAACTGCACAGATCATAGCTTCTCAATCTTGGGTCAAAGAAATTGGGAATTCCTCCTACCTAAATTATATTCTCATCTCTGGACAAAACATAAAAAAATGCTTATTGTGCAAACAAATATTCATGCATTTCATACATGAATAGATTAACTCCTTTAAATGTTCCAGTATCATAACCCTTCTGTTAGTATATATTCAGAATCCTCTTCCTGAATTCAACAGATAACCTACATAAAATATGGTAGCATGACTATAAATACTGTTTTGTCCCATTTTAAGAATATTTTATTTTAAAAAATCTAGATGATGTTTATATCGTACCTTCAGCATTAATTATGTTTTATGTAAATAGCGTCAGTGTTGTTTAACCACTTTTTTTCATGTATCTGATCTGACTTTGTTTTAGTCCAATCTCCAAGTGACTGTAAACATAACTGAATGGCTACTATAAAATCAATGTTTATTAACTATTTTCCAGTGGATCAGCAGGCATTGGCTACTTTGATTTTATTATCGCAGCCTTTTATAAGATCCAGTTATTGATTTATTTTTCTTTTTTCTGTTAGTGAAATGTACAGATAAATCTTTTGGCAGCTTTGCAAACAGACTTGAACACTGTTCCTGTCGGTGAATGGAAATAGCTTGGTCAGCTTTTTAATAATACTAACAAACTAAATCAAACAGCAACACCAATAAAATTCGTTGGTTCAATATATTAAAAAAACATATTATGGAGCTCAAATTGTTCAGCTGCTGTACTTTTTTAACACAATGAAAACTCTGCCAAAGTATATGTGTTTTTATCCCATAAAAACTGATTTTCTTCAAAGAATGAAAATTGCTCCGAAAATGCACTTAAATAAGCAAGTAAAATCACATTATAGCTGCGGTGGTGGTGCTGCTGCGGTAGCGTTGTCACCTCACAGTAAGACGTTGTCCTCTTCGATTCTCAGCTAAAGCGTCTGCTGTGTGGAGACATGCGTGAATGGGCGTACCTTCGTTGAAGGTTGTGCGTCAGGCCTGGCAAGTCAGTACGTAAAAATCTACTGCCAGTCATTAGCGGACCGGAGTTCCACTGTGGCGACCACTAACCGGGAAAAAGCCGAAAGATACAACAACTATTAAAATACAGTATGTGTCAATATACATGAAATTCATTGAAAATGAATAGAAGTGGCACTCATTAAATCAAACAAACTTAAAATGCTTAACTGTCAGGAAGAAAAAACAGTACAAGATACACAACACAGTGAAGTGAGTAATACCAAAATACAGCTTATACATCAGTACTGTAATGGGATGCATTTTAGAATATACTTCAAATTCAGGGAGTCATTTCAAACAGTGTTTACAAGTTTTTGTCCCAAACACTCACAAGTGCAGCAATATGCATTGTGTACCACATTAGCAGTAGTACAAGCAGTATCATCAGTGACTCCAAGAACCACATGAGAGCTATTAAGACTAATGATACCCAAACTACCAATAAGCAAAATCTGAGGGTAATGCTACTCAATGCTAGAAGTCTAAACCTCAAAATGCACTCACTTGAGGCACTACTTAAAATGGAGAACATCGACATCTGTGCAGTGACAGAGACCTGGTTCTAGGCTCCAAAGAGCACCCCCTGCATTACCAGGCTATAATTCATACCACACCTTTCAGCCATCTAACCTGGACTGAAACACTAAAGGAGGAGGCATGTCCATATTCATTAAGGATATCAACACTTCCAGGCTAGTTGCTCAGCATAATGCATCCGAGATTATCCAAGTGCAACTAATTCTGGGCAAGACCATAATCCAAATTATAGCTTGCTACAGATCCCCCACCATGTCCCAGGATTCCCACTCCTCATTTCTTGATACACTGAAAAATATTAGGGCACAACCTAACACCCTAATAATGGGCGATTTCAACTACCCCACCATTAACTGGGAAAACTACTCATGTACCAATTATTGTGCTCAGCGTTTTCTGGAATTCATAAATTCCAACGCCTTGGATCAACTTATCCACACCCCCACCAGGGGCAGCAATATCCTAGACCTGGCCATTACCAACATGGGCAACTGGTGTTCCACACCAGAGGTCAATTCCTCTTTGGTCAGATCCAACCACAAGCTAATCACCCTAGGCATCCACATCACACCCCCATCCAACATTAGGGAAACCACCGTAAAAAATTTCTCCAAAGCCAAATTCACGCTTCTTAAGACAGAAGTGGCAAACTTCAAGACAACCATGCTGGCAGACAATAGAGGTATGACTGCTGAATCCTATACAGATGCACTGTATAACCACTTACATGAGTGCATGCATCGTGCAGTCCCTAACTGACCCAAGATGCTATCCTACAAAAAAAGGAAGCCAATCTGGTGGTCCCCTGCCATAAACAAACTCTACATCATAAGAAAGAAACTGTTGCAAAACAGAGTAAAATCCCATGACTGGAGGAACTCCCTGGTCAGCCTCAGTAAGTAGCTGAGATCCCTCATAATATCCTCCAAAGCTAGTTACATAAACAAAATCACCACTGATTCTAAAGACAACCACAAAGCATTCTATAGCTATGTCAAGAATCTCAATAGCAACACTCAGATCTGCTCTGAGTTACAGCACAATGGCACTAAATATACAGAACCAACTGATACTGCTAACATCCTGGCAGATAGGTTCAGTGCTAACTTTACCCCTCTCTCACCCCCTAAAGGGCCCATCTCTATATCAGAAGAATGTAAAGTTCCTGTAATCACGGCTGCACAGGTAAAAAAACACACTCGCCAAAGCCAAGAACACAGCATCCATGGGACCTGACAACATCCCAGTCTGTGTTCTACATAAACTACAGTACGAACTGGCACCCCACATAAGTACCATGTTCAATCATAGCCTCACCTCAGGCTTTGTGCCCACTGAATGGTGCACAGCAACGGTTATTCCACTCCACAAAGGGGGAGCCACCACAGACCACAGACCTCAGGAACTACAGCTCCATTAGCCTGACAAGCCTGGTCTGCAAAGCTATGGAATGTATCATCATGGAACTTATAAACAATGACATTGGTAATCTCCAAACTCTGGACCCTACCCAGTTCGGGTTTGTAAAAGGCATATCATGTCTCTTAAACCTGATAGACTTCTTTAAAGTGGTCAAAAAAGCCATAGATGAGGGTAAGGTGGTTCACACAGCCTAGCTAGATCTCGCCAAGGCTTTCAACACCATCCCTCACTCTGGAATTATAGATAAACTCACTAAACTAGGTATAAATCCCTATGTCACAAGATGGGTTGCCAACTGGCTCACTGACAGAACCCACACTGTGAAAGTAGCAGACTCTAAATCCAACTTCAGACCAGTGACAAGTGGAGTACCACAGGGTTCAGTCCTGAGTCCTCTCCTGTTTGGTATCTACTTCTATGAAGTACAGGCTAACACAGAAGGTCTTTGGCTAACAAAGTTCACAGATGACTGAAAACTAGGAGCCATAATCAAAACTCCTAACAATGTAGACATCCTATAAAAGGGCCTCACTGAGGCAGATGCCTGGTGTCAAAGCCATGGTCTCAAGCTCAATGCCAAAAAGTGCATTGTCATCCCTTTTGGTAAAAATTCTGTACCAATGAACTACCACATAGGTGGTAGTCTACTTAACACCAAAAGTGTGATAAGAGACCTTGGGACACAGGTGGACAGTAGTCTCTCCTTTGATAATCACATCGCCACAATAGTTAGGAAATCCTTCTACATGGCACACCTCATCACAAAAGGTTTCTCTTCCAGGAAAAAAAGAGGTCATTGTTCCCCTCTACTCATCACTCATTAGACCCATTGTACAATGCCCCTTTCGGTATGTACCTCACAAGACATCTACAACAACTGGAAAGGCCAAATAAATACCTCACAAAGAGGATTACTGGCCTCAAACAGATGCCCTACACAGACCGTCCCAAAAAACTCCAGCTTTACTCTGTTGCATATCGCCTACTCAGAGGTGATCTCTGCCTAACATGCAAAGCTATGTCAAACCCAGAGTTGTTGGATATGCTCCACTTACAGAAATCCCAATCCTTCCGAGCTACACACTCTAGGGACATAAACCTTGTCACCACAATAAACAGAGCATGCTGGAGGGATAGATTCCTGTCCCAGAGACTTCCCATACTCTGGAACAAACTACCTATCTATATCAAACAAAGCTCCTCATTAGCACTCTTCAAGAAAAATCTTGATGATTGGATGGGAGATAGGAAATTCACCCCGGGGATCACTTCTGTGGCTCTGCTTGACAAGGGCACAGGAAAATAATTTTCTTGGGTGGCAAAAGCCAGGGTACAGTTTGGCTAGGCTTATATAGGCCCTAGGGCCAATAGCCTAGTACCTACCTATGAACCTATGAACCTATGAAGAAGGCAGAATTCTTTGAATAGCTGTTGGATGTATATGCCTAAACTCAGCATTCCTTTCTGCAACTCATAGACACATTATAGTAATCTTCCAATTGACTAGCATAATCCCTTAATATATAGCTCAAACAATCAAACCAAAAACCACCTCCAGATGAAGCCTTAGAAAAGTAATGAAAAAACAAAAATAAAAGTTCAAATGAAAATGAGCTTTAAAAGAAATAGAAGTCATAAAAAAGATGTAAGTTGCAGGTCAAATTGTAAATATCCTCTGTAACTTGAAATCAAAACCTTTTGGCTTTTCTTTTTTTTCATTTTATTAATTTATTAACATTTATTTTAAACAGAATTTCTCAGAAAACTTTTTATGTGGTGTTCTCTTTTTTTCATTTTACTTAATATATAGCTGGGGGTTTTCCCAAGGGGCAACTCCAAAATATGAGAAAGACTACCCTCAAATGAAAATGCTAGTTCCAGAACCAGTTCTGAATGTAGAGTTAAGTCCAGCTCTGTCTAGCTGATACTTTTCAATCTCTCATACAAGTTATTCTTTCTTCTACAATGAAGCGACCTCCCAAGAGCCAGTGTCCACTACCAGGGTCTAGGTCTTCATAATCCATTAGTTCTCAAATGGTTTTGCACATGATCCTCACTGTTTGTATTGACAACTGTGAGCCCACAAAGTGGCTTGATTCATTTTTTGGATTAAGCCCAAATGAACAGTTAAGGACACCTGGACACAAGGGGTTCCCTATTAAGTAAGCGAATGCTTAATATAGGGAACGCTGTTTAATTGACAGCTAAATGTAGAAACGGCAAAATCCCAAAGACACAGAACAGCAATTTTTTTTCCCAGGGAAAAAAGCACTGTTCCGTTTGTTCGGAATTTTGTGTTTTTGTTTTTTTTTTTTTTCTGTCGATTATACAGCGTTCGCTATTTTAAGCATTCACTGTTATAATATAGACCCACCACAAGGCACTTGCTAGCAACCATAATCCCAAGATCTGACTTGAGGGGTGGAGCCTGGCAATGTTGTTCAGACTAAGATTGTCTTATTCATTGAAAGCAACATCACCGTGGCCATTTTGTAGATTTTTTTTTGTCTGGGCCCTCCACTTAGCCCACTTTGCTAAGGGTAATACTTCTAGGAGTACTAAACTCCAGATAATACATCCCTAAGGATTAAAGGGAAATGCATATCCCATCACCATAATAAGTCATTATTCCAGAAAAACATGATCGCAGGAGGAGTGAACATGTCTTTTCAATACTACATGAAAGACAGGGACAGTACCTCTGGGTTAGCAAAATGAAGTGATAATCCAGTTTAGAAAAAGGGGAAAACTGGACATGTTCTAATTGTACAGGGGTTGTACTTCTCAACCTCCTTGAAAAAATCTATGCCAGTGTGCTGGAAAGATGACTGTCTAATAGTTGAGTCTCTGATTCAGATGAGGCATCTTAATTACATAATGATCACAGAACAGTAGATTAATTATTTATCCTTGTATGTATATTACAGGGTTTGTGGAAATGCAGTAAGCTTGTGACAATGGCATGTGGAGATACTCCAATAATAATGGGCCAGAGGCCCACTACCGCTTGCCATTCATTTCCTGCATTTGCAGACAGAAAACTGAACCCACATTCTTTGCCTTAAATCAAATACATGCTGGCTCAGTTCCAGAATCAGTTCAGTCCTGAGCTCTGTTCTCTGTCTGTATGGAGTTTACATGTTCTTCCTAAGTCTTTATACATTTTCTCAAAGTACTCTTGTTTCCTTTCATCTCAGATTAATATGCACTCAATCAACTATTCTAAAATGTCCATGAAATAGATCATTGCTGAAAACTGTCTTGAGACTGATCAGTTGGCTTGCCTGGTTAACAAATGAATGAATAAGAACATTAAAATTAAATACATACAATGGGCATATGATCCCACAAGTGAGCATTGTCACCCAATGGGTGACAATGGGTGACAAGTGTGTATTGTCACCCAGGAGCGGCCTTAGGTCAACTGGTACCCTACGCAAAAGGGTTCCTCAATGACCACCCCCCCAGCACCACCCTGTGCCCTCATCCTAGTCTACCTACACCAAATAAATACTGGAAAAGTGCCCCGGCTACAGCAGCGCCCTAGGTGGCCACCTAGTTGGCCTATACCTAAGGTCGGCTATTTTGTCACCCATTGTTCATGATTTTCATGGACAACATCTTAAGCTGCAACTGAGATCTGAAAATTATTCAGTTAATGGACTCGAGCTTTGTTTCTATGTTGTTTGCTCATGATACAAAAAAAGTTTGTAATGGTCTGCAGACTAAATGCCTAATACATACCTATGAAGCTATGAACCAATGCTGTCCTCCTTGTTGCAGGTAACTGTGACCTCTGGCATGCACAGAAGTATTTCATTACTGCAGGTGATGTGGCAGAATGAAAATCAGCACCATCACCAAATCAGAAGTTATGGTACGTTTCCACAAGGGAGGGTATTCCTCTCTGTATTTGATTGAGGATCAGCTACTCTATGTGAAGAAACTGAAGCATGTTGATCAGTTCTTTTATGGTTGAAGCCAGAGGGGATCAGGAGACAAACCACTGGATAGGTGCAGCAGCAACAACAGTACTGCAGGCTTTGTACTGGACAATGGTGAGGTAGTGAAAACAGAGTCATAAGTTCAAGCCCTCATTGATTTGCTGGTCAGTCTATGGCCACATCTCCACTTATACTCACAAGCTTTGGATCATGACTGAAAGAATGAAATTGTGAATACAAGTGGAGAAAGTGGAGTTTCTTTATAGAGTAGCAGTGGGCAGTTTCTATGACAAAGTGAGGAGTGCATCATTCCTGGGTGACTTCAGACTGTAGGCACACTTCTTCCATTTAACAGGCATCAGCTGAGATAATATGGTTATCTATGAGGACTGTCCCTTGGTATCTCCAGTGGAAGATATCTCTCCAGTGAAAGGTATGTCTGGATGGTGCAGTGGTTCAGCGGTTACATTGTCGCCTCACAGCTTGAGGTTCTCTGGTTCAGTTCTCGGCTGGTGTGCCTTCTGTGCAGAATCTGCATGTCCTCCCTGCGTTCATGTGGGTTTCCTCCAGGTGATCCGGTTTCCTCCCACATTATAAAGACATGCATCTGGAGCATTTCTCCCCGGGCCTCCACTGAAAATTGGCTTTGTTCCAAGTTGGACTTTCCCTGTAAACAAATGTAAAATAAATAAAATAAAACATTGGAGTAGGCTTGTAGCAAGATCCAGTCGGATGAGCTGGGATCTGTTGCAGGAGCTAGGGAAGTCTGAGCTAACCTGCTTAACTTGCTACCAATGAGTCTCTCACCAGAAAAAGTTTTTCATAAAATGGCTGATTGAATGTATGTTCCCATTGCATAAAAATGGAAGCAAGAATGAAATCACATAAGGGCAAACATAAAGAGCTTCTCCAACATCTGTCAAGGGCAAAAACTTGATCCAGTGTTTCACATACAGGAAGGAATCCACATTGCTTCTTCTGAATCAGGGGATTGACAAGTGGATAAAACCTTCTTCCCAGCACCTTGGTACATGCTTTGCCAAGGCAGCTGAAGAATGGATTTCCTCTGTAACTGAAACACACTCCTGTCACCCTTTTTGAAAATGGGAGTCAGTGCTCCAGTGTGTCAATCAGAAGGTTTTATCCCAGCCTTTCATGCAATATCGAAAAGGTCTATTAACCATGACAATCCAGCAAATATCCATTGCTTTTCATAATTCTGGATGGACCTCATCAGTTTCCACACCCATGCCATAGCAGAATGGTTTAATTGCAACAGTGACCTCATCTTTTGAAATGGATCCATTTCCACCATTCACTTCTTGTACTGAACATGTCCATTGGATTCATTAGTTGATCAAAGTGTGCCTTCCACCTCTCAACAACATTCCCAGTTCAAATGAAAGAAATGAAGTCAAGCCACCACGTATAAGTCCACACTTTTATTATTACAACGAAATGAGCGCTTTCGCGTGCATCCAGAAAGGCATGCTTCTTCAGATTCATTATACAGGTGCTCTTAACATCCTTTTATATCAATCCCAATCAAATTAAAACCTTTAATTATTCAATTAATTCAGAACAAAATGAAGAAACCTAGCTACTGAGTAGCGCTCCGATCAAGGCAAAGCACAAGTAGAAAAAGTAAAAGGAGGACTAGCCACTGATGGAACAAATGCTCTGCAATGCTCAGATAAAACCAAAATACAAACGATTTATTGTATTACAACAGGAACACAGGTAAGCGCTTTCACGTAGGAACACCTACGCTTCATCAGACAAATTACCCTAAGGAACCATTATCTTATATACATAAAAGAGCGGGAACAATTCTAATTGATTAGACAATCAGTGCATTAATAATGTGATAATATAAACCACAACTGGTTAAAGAAAAAATATAACATTAAAACAACATTAAAACAACATTAAAACAATGCAAGGATGTCAGTAGACCTAAAACAGGTCATAATATATATACATATATAGTAAGAACCATTATTTAATTAAATCAACCTGGCAGATAATATGCATCAGATAGAATATTGATTGCAGTCCCTATTAAGAACCATTCTAAATTAAAAACTATTCTTTTTCAATATAGGTTTAATGGATATAAAGTTATTAAGGCCAGGGGGTAAATGAGCCCCTAGCGATAAAATCCATTTTAGTTCTGCGACGGCCAAGTCATTATCATTGTCACCACCTCGTGGTCTGCATATCAAAACTTGTAGCACTCTAAAAGTGAAACTGTGCGTAGGGTATTCCATTACATGCCGTGCTAAGGCATTAGTCTCTTTAGCTCTACGTATATCATATAAATGATTATAGATGCAATCCTGCAATCTACGAGCAGTTAGCCCCACATAGAAAGCATGGCATGATACACAAGTGGCAAGATAAATAAGATTTTTAGTATCGCAGGTTGCATGGAACTTGGGGAAAAAACCTGAAGCTGGTCAGGCTGCTCTCATATTCTTGGATACGCATTATATAAATGCATCTGTTGCAATGATTACAAGGAAATGTTCCTAAAGGTAAAGGCTTGATAACTATGGGCTATTTATAATGAATTGTAAGCTATTTTATAAGCTATTTTATAAAAACATTTCATATGATTGTTTCTGTTTGAAATGCACTATCAATGCAATAACCTAGGTTAATTTCAATTAAAAATATAAAAATATATAAATGTGCATAATACTAATATGCTCATAGTTAGTAATGCAATTTGTGTAACATTTAGTTGACAGATTCTATGTCTTCACTAATCCACAAATACATAGAATGTATTTATACTGTGGTATATATATCTCAGAGCTGTATTTGTCAGAACTCTATGTTGTAAATGTAGAAATGTATATCAGGTATAAATATGGTAGAGCCAAAGATATCTATATATCATACCAATAAATTAATAGAATTGTGATATGTTTCCATGAATGGATGTAATAAAAAATAAGATCAATTGTGTAAAACATATATATATATTATAGTATATAAATAATACATGTAGATATAAATGTAAAAATGTATATAAATATAAATATAAGAATGTGTATAAATAATTAAATAAATAAATACATCAATATATATGCAATGAATAATATATATAAATATGGAGCTTTTAAAATATCTTACATTTCATTTGTATTTCTTTTTCTTTAAAATAGATCTGATGCTGATGTATGTATTTAAGCCTGGATAATATTGAGCTCTAAATTTTAATATCCAGCTTAATTCTAGGCTTTCTAAGTCATTAAAATTATCCCCTTTTCTCATATTTAGCTCCCTTTTTTGTAATACCCTGAAACTAAAAATATGTTCAGGATTCTCTAAAGTGTGTTTGGCAAGGGCATTTTTAGGGTCTGCCTTCTTAATGGCATATATATGTTCCTGTATTCTGTCTCTTAGTCTCCTCGTAGTCATACCTATGTAAAATACTGAGCATAATTCACAGTTTGCAAGATAAATAACATTCATATCCTCACATGAGGCTGTAAATCTAGGTTCAAATTTATAAGGTAATTCAGGATGTATAAATAATGTATCTTTTGATATCCATTGACAAGAGTTATATCTTCCACAGGCATGTGTTCCCTTTTCTTTTTTATTGGTATGAATTCCAATAAGTGATGTTGGCTTTTTTTTCTATACATAGTATCCTTTTTAAGTTCTTCATATTCCTATAGGTAAAGGTTGGTTTGATGCCTATCAATAATTTGATTTCTTCATCTGTAGTCAAAATGTGCCAATTCTTATTGATAATATTTACTATATGTTTATTATCACTAGTATAGCTAGTTTGAAAAGATATTCTGTGTGCATCATATTGTTGGTAATAGTGTTTAGATGAGATATGATAGGTATATTGAGTTTCGGTCTTTTCTTTCATAAACGTATCCTTTATTCTACTTATCATTTCTGGGTCATAGCCCCTATGTAGAAACAATTTCTCCAAATTATTGAATTCCTTATTTCGTTCATCTTTTTCCTGACATATTCTCTTGATTCTCATATATTGCCCCTTGACAATATTCTTAAAAGTAAATCTGGGATGCATGCTATTGTATTGCAGCAACGTATTCTTCCAGCATGTCTTTCTAAAAAGTGATGTTGTAAGTCCACCTTTTCCATCCTTTCTAATATTCAGATCTAAATAATTGATCTCGGTTAGAGAGTATTCAATTGAAAATCTTAGAAAATCCGTGGTGTCTTCTAATTCCGATATAAAATTTTTTAATTCATCAATATTTCCATCCCATATCAATATTATGTCATCTACAAATCTATAATATAAAAGGACTTTATGAAAGGCCCTATGAGAAAATAAGCAAGAAGTTTCCCAGTTATGTACTACTAGATTAGCATAAGTTTTTGCGCAGGGGGTGCCCATGGCCACCCCCCACTGTTGGATGTAAAATGAATCATTAAAAGTTAAGGCATTGTTAGTCAATACTAATTCTAATAGTGCATTCAGCAAGATCTGTTCATTATTGTTGTATTTCTTGCTTTTATTCAATAAAGTCCTGATGGCTTCCAGTCCATAAGAATTCGGAATTGCAGTGAAAAGATTCTTCACATCTAAAGTAACTAAGAGATGCAAATCAGATATATTGCTTCCCAAGCTCTTTATATTGTCTGTAAGTTGCAGGGAATCCCTCAGAATAGTGGGAATGGTGGAAACAAGAGGTTTTAATCTTTTCTCAATGAATATAGATATATTTTCCGTGACCCAATTATGACCTGCCACTATAGGTCTATAAGGTGGAGGTAAAGTGCCCTTGTGCATCTTAGGGAGACCTTTAATGTATGGTATGGTGGGATGTTCAATTAATAAAAATAAATAAAATTCATAGTTAATTTGCCTACATATCATTAATTCATATAATTCCTGATGTACTTGATATACCATTTTCTCTACTGTTTTCAAATCTATCAGCTTATATGTAACATTGTCTTGCAGCATTAAATTCATGTGCTCTATGTATTCATTAGTATTCATCAACACTATGCCACCTCCTTTGTCAGCTGGCCTAATGGTGACATTCACATTTTTAGTTAGTCCATTTATAGATGCCCATTCCTCTTTTGTAACATTAAAGAAATTCACAGAGGAATTGTTACTTTGATTCATATAATAACTATATAGATCTGTCTCACAAGCCTTAATAAAACATTCAATAAGTGGATGCATTGCAGGTGTAAATATACTTTTTCTTTTAAAGCATTCAACTTTCACATCATTATTAATATTCATGTTATGTTGCCCTTTTTTAAAAAACAGTTTTAGTGCTAAATTGCGGGCAAATGTTCTTATATCAATTAAAGTATCTGATAAAATGCTGACCTGCGCAGGAATGAACGATAGGCCTTTATTTAATATGTTGTAGTCAGTGTCTGTGAGTGCCAGTTCTGATAGATTAAAAACTAAATTATTCAATCCCTCTGTCGACCTCTCTTGGTGTACGACTCTTCTGATAGTTTTCTCTTTCCTCTTCCTCGACTCAACGACCTTCCTCTTGAATTTCTCCGCAGACGTACCAGTAACGGTAAAAAAGACTCAATATTGGTTTGTTGAGTCTTCGGTTTTGCTCCCAGATTGAGTGGTTGGTTCATGGCCATTTGATTCGGTGGTGGAGTACTTGAAAGTTCTGGTGTCATGCATATTGGGTTCCTAGATGCTGTCGGTGCTGCGTTATCCAACGCAGAAGCATCAATTAAAGGGGAAATGTCTGATGTGGCTGTGGCGATGCCTCTATCAGTAACATTAAGAGAGGGGATGGGTTCAGCCCTCTGTGTTTCTTGTCCCCGTTGATTCTTGGGCCAAACAAACACCTGGCCATTTTGGAAATCACGATGGTCTCTCTGGAGTTTCCGTAATTTAATTTGTTGTAGTCTTTCGCCATATGCATCAATCTGACAAATAAGGTTTTCTAATCTACTGCAAAACATGTCCCCTTTAAATTTATTAATAATCTCTTTGTATATGTTATCAGTCTTTGCCGATAGTTCATTCTCTATCGGTGAGAAATAATCAATTAATAATTTTATATAACTGAAGCTGAGGTCAAGATTTAGTTTCTGCCAGTTTTTTAAGAGCTCCGGATGACTATTTCCGTAAGAGGGCATACATAAAACCCTCATCCCTCTCGGAACCACCTTGAAGTGAAGACATGCTTCAAGGTGCCGGCGCTGCCATACTAGCCGGAACAGTTTATATAGATTATTCTCCAATTCTCTGTAGAGTGAATTAAATTCGGACAACATATTCACAGTACCTGGTTCAATGGAGCTGCCGGTGGCAGATAGCTCCATGTTGAGAAGCGGATTGCTCCTCTGTTCAATTAAGTTGTTCCATCTATGGTTAGGGATACTTCTCTCCGGAATGTAGTCAAGTTCCAGCGATGTTCCTTCCATCGTGTAGGGACAGGCACAAAGCAAACAGGATAAATGAATATGCAGGAAAAAATGCAAACCTGTCCCTCAAAGGTGACTCCACATGAAAAAATACAGCAGAAATGAAAGAAATGAAGTCAAGCCACCACGTATAAGTCCACACTTTTATTATTACAATGAAATGAGCGCTTTTGCGTGCATCCAGAAAGGCACGCTTCTTCAGATTCATTATACAGGTGCTCTTAACATCCTTTTATATCAATCCCAATCAAATTAAAACCTTTAATTATTCAATTATTTCAGAATAAAAACCAATTAAGTAGTTTATTTTAGTCAGCAGCATACCATGGCATTTACTATTTATAATGAATTGTAAGCTATTTTATAAGCTATTTTATAAAAACATTTCGTATGATTGTTTCTGTTTGAAATGCACTATCAATGCAATAACCTAGGTTAATTTCAATTAAAAATATAAAAATATATAAATGTGCATAATACTAATATGCCCATAGTTAGTAATGCAATTTGTGTAACATTTAGTTGACAGATTCTATGTCTTCACTAATCCACAAATACATAGAATGTATTTATACTGTAGTATATATATCTCAGAGCTGTATTTGTCAGAACTCTATGTTGTAAATGTAGAAATGTATATCAGGTATAAATATGGTAGAGCCAAAGATATCTATATATCATACCAATAAATTAATAGAATTGTGATATGTTTCCATGAATGTATGTAATAAAAAATCAGATCAATTGTGTAAAACATATATATATTATAGTATATAAATAATACATGTAGATATAAACATGTCTCCAACATCTGTCAAGGGCAAAACTTGATCCAGTGTTTCACATACAGGAAGGAATCCACATTGCTTCTTCTGAATCAGGGGATTGACAAGTGGATAAAACCTTCTTCCCAGCACCTTGGTACATGCTTTGCCAAGGCAGCTGAAGAATGGGTTTCCTCTGTAACTGAAACACACTCCTGTCACCCTTTTTGAAAATGGGAGTCAGTGCTCCAGTGTGTCAGTCAGAAGGTTTTATCCCAGCCTTTCATGCAATATCGAAAAGGTCTATTAACCATGACAATCCAGCAAATATCCATTGCTTTTCATAATTCTGGATGGACCTCATCAGTTTCCACACCCATGCCATAGCAGAATGGTTTAATTGCAACAGTGACCTCATCTTTTGAAATGGATCCATTTCCACCATTCACTTCTTGTACTGAACATGTCCATTGGATTCATTAGTTGATCAAAGTGTGCCTTCCACCTCTCAACAACATTCCCAGTTCAAATGAAAGAAATGAAGTCAAGCCACCACGTATAAGTCCACACTTTTATTATTACAACGAAATGGCATCCAGAAAGGCATGCTTCTTCAGATTCATTATACAGGTGCTCTTAACATCCTTTTATATCAATCCCAATCAAATTAAAACCTTTAATTATTCAATTAATTCAGAATAAAAACCAATTAAGTAGTTTATTTTAGTCAGCAGCATACCATGGCATTTACTATTTATAATGAATTGATGAACAAAATGAAGAAACCTACTACTGAGTAGCGCTCCGATCAAGGCAAAGCACAAGTAGAAAAAGTAAAAGGAGGACTAGCCACTGATGGAACAAATGCTCTGCAATGCTCAGATAAAACCAAAATACAAACGATTTATTGTATTACAACAGGAACACAGGTAAGGAACACCTACGCTTCATCAGACAAATTACCCTAAGGCACCATTATCTTATATACATAAAAGAGCGGGAACAATTCTAATTGATTAGACAATCAGTGCATTAATAATGTGATAATATAAACCACAACTGGTTAAAGAAAAAATATAACATTAAAACAACATTAAAACAACATTAAAACAATGCAAGGATGTCAGTAGACCTAAAACAGGTCATAATATATATACATATATAGTAAGAACCATTATTTAATTAAATCAACCTGGCAGATAATATGCATCAGATAGAATATTGATTGCAGTCCCTATTAAGAACCATTCTAAATTAAAAACTATTCTTTTTCAATATAGGTTTAATGGATATAAAGTTATTAAGGCCAGGGGGTAAATGAGCCCCTAGCGATAAAATCCATTTTAGTTCTCCAAGTCATTATCATTGTCACCACCTCGTGGTCTGCATATCAAAACTTGTAGCACTCTAAAAGTGAAACTGTGTAGGGTATTCCATTACATGCCGTGCTAAGGCATTAGTCTCTTTAGCTCTACGATATCATATAAATGATTATAGATGCAATCCTGCAATCTACGAGCAGTTAGCCCCACATAGAAAGCATGGCATGATACACAAGTGGCAAGATAAATAAGATTTTTAGTATCGCAGGTTGCATGGAACTTGGGGAAAAAACCTGAAGCTGGTCAGGCTGCTCTCATATTCTTGGATACGCATTATATAAATGCATCTGTTGCAATGATTATAAGGAAATGTTCCTAAAGGTAAAGGCTTGATAACTATGGGCTATTTATAATGAATTGTAAGCTATTTTATAAGCTATTTTATAAAAACATTTCGTATGATTGTTTCTGTTTGAAATGCACTATCAATGCAATAACCTAGGTTAATTTCAATTAAAAATATAAAAATATATAAATGTGCATAATACTAATATGCTCATAGTTAGTAATGCAATTTGTGTAACATTTAGTTGACAGATTCTATGTCTTCACTAATCCACAAATACATAGAATGTATTTATACTGTGGTATATATATCTCAGAGCTGTATTTGTCAGAACTCTATGTTGTAAATGTAGAAATGTATATCAGGTATAAATATGGTAGAGCCAAAGATATCTATATATCATACCAATAAATTAATAGAATTGTGATATGTTTCCATGAATGGATGTAATAAAAAATAAGATCAATTGTGTAAAACATATATATATATTATAGTATATAAATAATACATGTAGATATAAATGTAAAAATGTATATAAATATAAATGTAAAAATGTATATAAATAATTAAATAAATAAATACATCAATATATATATAATGAATAATATAAATCCATATATAAATATGGAACTTTTAAAATATCTTACATTTCATTTGTATTTCCTTTTCTTTAAAATAGATCTGATGCTGATGTATATATTTAAGCCTGGATAATGTTGAGCTCTAAATTTTAATATCCAGCTTAATTCTAAACTTTCTAAGTCATTAAAATTATCCCCTTTTCTCATATTTAGCTCCCTTATTTGTAATACCCTGAAACTAAAAATGTGTTCAGGATTCTCTAAAATGTGTTTGGCAGGGGCATTTTTAGGGTCTGCCTTCTTAATGGCATATATATGTTCCTGTATTCTGTCTCTTAGTCTCCTCGTAGTCATACCTATGTAAAATACTGAGCATAATTCACAGTTTGCAAGATAAATAACATTCATATCCTCACATGAGGCTGTAAATCTAGGTTCAAATTTATAAGGTAATTCAGGATGTATAAATAATGTATCTTTTGATATCCATTGACAAGAGTTATATCTTCCACAGGCATGTGTTCCCTTTTCTTTTTTATTGGTATGAATTCCAATAAGTGATGTTGGCTTTTTTTTCTATACATAGTATCGTTTTAAGTTCTTCATATTCCTATAGGTAAAGGTTGGTTTGATGCCTATCAATAATTTGATTTCTTCATCTGTAGTCAAAATGTGCCAATTCTTATTGATAATATTTACTATATGTTTATTATCACTAGTATAGCTAGTTTGAAAAGATATTCTGTGTGCATCATATTGTTGGTAATAGTGTTTAGATGAGATATGATAGGTATATTGAGTTTCGGTCTTTTCTTTCATAAACGTATCCTTTATTCTACTTATCATTTCTGGGTCATAGCCCCTATGTAGAAACAATTTCTCCAAATTATTGAATTCCTTATTTCGTTCATCTTTTTCCTGACATATTCTCTTGATTCTCATATATTGCCCCTTGACAATATTCTTAAAAGTAAATCTGGGATGCATGCTATTGTATTGCAGCAACGTATTCTTCCAGCATGTCTTTCTAAAAAGTGATGTTGTAAGTCCACCTTTTCCATCCTTTCTAATATTCAGATCTAAATAATTGATCTCGGTTAGAGAGTATTCAATTGAAAATCTTAGAAAATCCGTGGTGTCTTCTAATTCCGATATAAATTTTTTTTAATTCATCAATATTTCCATCCCATATCAATATTATGTCATCTACAAATCTATAATATAAAAGGACTTTATGAAAGGCCCTATGAGAAAATAAGCAAGAAGTTTCCCAGTTATGTACTACTAGATTAGCATAAGTTTTTGCGCAGGGGGTGCCCATGGCCACCCCCCACTGTTGGATGTAAAATGAATCATTAAAAGTTAAGGCATTGTTAGTCAATACTAATTCTAATAGTGCATTCAGCAAGATCTGTTCATTATTGTTGTATTTCTTGCTTTTATTCAATAAAGTCCTGATGGCTTCCAGTCCATAAGAATTCGGAATTGCAGTGAAAAGATTCTTCACATCTAAAGTAACTAAGAGATGCAAATCAGATATATTGCTTCCCAAGCTCTTTATATTGTCTATAAGTTGCAGGGAATCCCTCAGAATAGTGGGAATGGTGGAAACAAGAGGTTTTAATCTTTTCTCAATGAATATAGATATATTTTCCGTGACCCAATTATGACCTGCCACTATAGGTCTATAAGGTGGAGGTAAAGTGCCCTTGTGCATCTTAGGGAGACCTTTAATGTATGATATGGTGGGATGTTCAATTAATAAAAATACATAAAATTCATAGTTAATTTGCCTACATATCATTAATTCATATAATTCCTGATGTACTTGATATACCATTTTCTCTACTGTTTTCAAATCTATCAGCTTATATGTAACATTGTCTTGCAGCATTAAATTCATGTGCTCTATGTATTCATTAGTATTCATCAACACTATGCCACCTCCTTTGTCAGCTGGCCTAATGGTGACATTCACATTTTTAGTTAGTCCATTTATAGATGCCCATTCCTCTTTTGTAACATTAAAGAAATTCACAGAGGAATTGTTACTTTGATTCATATAATAACTATATAGATCTGTCTCACAAGCCTTAATAAAACATTCAATAAGTGGATGCATTGCAGGTGTAAATATACTTTTTCTTTTAAAGCATTCAACTTTCACATCATTATTAATATTCATGTTATGTTGCCCTTTTTTAAAAAACAGTTTTAGTGCTAAATTGCGGGCAAATGTTCTTATATCAATTAAAGTATCTGATAAAATGCTGACCTGCGCAGGAATGAACGATAGGCCTTTATTTAATATGTTGTAGTCAGTGTCTGTGAGTGCCAGTTCTGATAGATTAAAAACTAAATTATTCAATCCCTCTGTCGACCTCTCTTGGTGTACGAATCTTCTGATAGTTTTCTCTTTCCTCTTCCTCGACTCAACGACCTTCCTCTTGAATTTCTCCGCAGACGTACCAGTAACGGTAAAAAGGACTCAATATTGGTTTGTTGAGTCTTCGGTTTTGCTCCCAGATTGAGTGGTTGGTTCATGGCCATTTGATTCGGTGGTGGAGTACTTGAAAGTTCTGGTGTCATGCATATTGGGTTCCTAGATGCTGTCGGTGCTGCGTTATCCAACGCAATTAAAGGGGAAATGTCTGATGTGGCTGTGGCGATGCCTCTATCAGTAACATTAAGAGGGATGGGTTCAGCCCTCTGTGTTTCTTGTCCCCGCTGATTCTTGGGCCAAACAAACACCTGGCCATTTTGGAAATCACGATGGTCTCTCTGGAGTTTCCGTAATTTAATTTGTTGTAGTCTTTCGCCATATGCATCAATCTGACAAATAAGGTTTTCTAATCTACTGCAAAACATGTCCCCTTTAAATTTATTAATAATCTCTTTGTATATGTTATCAGTCTTTGCCGATAGTTCATTCTCTATCGGTGAGAAATAATCAATTAATAATTTTATATAACTGAAGCTGAGGTCAAGATTTAGTTTCTGCCAGTTTTTTAAGAGCTCCGGATGACTATTTCCGTAAGAGGGCATACATAAAACCCTCATCCCTCTCGGAACCACCTTGAAGTGAAGACATGCTTCAAGGTGCCGGCGCTGTCATACTAGCCGGAACAGTTTATATAGATTATTCTCCAATTCTCTGTAGAGTGAATTAAATTCGGACAACATATTCACAGTACCTGGTTCAATGGAGCTGCCGGTGGCAGATAGCTCCATGTTGAGAAGCGGATTGCTCCTCTGTTCAATTAAGTTGTTCCATCTATGGTTAGGGATACTTCTCTCCGGAATGTAGTCAAGTTCCAGCGATGTTCCTTCCATCGTGTAGGGACAGGCACAAAGCAAACAGGATAAATGAATATGCAGGAAAAAATGCAAACCTGTCCCTCAAAGGTGACTCCACATGAAAAAATACAGCAGAAATGAAAGAAATGAAGTCAAGCCACCACGTATAAGTCCACACTTTTATTATTACAATGAAATGAGCGCTTTTGCGTGCATCCAGAAAGGCACGCTTCTTCAGATTCATTATACAGGTGCTCTTAACATCCTTTTATATCAATCCCAATCAAATTAAAACCTTTAATTATTCAATTATTTCAGAATAAAAACCAATTAAGTAGTTTATTTTAGTCAGCAGCATACCATGGCATTTACTATTTATAATGAATTGTAAGCTATTTTATAAGCTATTTTATAAAAACATTTCGTATGATTGTTTCTGTTTGAAATGCACTATCAATGCAATAACCTAGGTTAATTTCAATTAAAAATATAAAAATATATAAATGTGCATAATACTAATATGCTCATAGTTAGTAATGCAATTTGTGTAACATTTAGTTGACAGATTCTATGTCTTCACTAATCCACAAATACATAGAATGTATTTATACAGTGGTATATATATCTCAGAGCTGTATTTGTCAGAACTCTATGTTGTAAATGTAGAAATGTATATCAGGTATAAATATGGTAGAGCCAAAGATATCTATATATCATACCAATAAATTAATAGAATTGTGATATGTTTCCATGAATGGATGTAATAAAAAATCAGATCAATTGTGTAAAACATATATATATTATAGTATATAAATAATACATGTAGATATAAACATGTCTCCAACATCTGTCAAGGGCAAAACTTGATCCAGTGTTTCACATACAGGAAGGAATCCACATTGCTTCTTCTGAATCAGGGGATTGACAAGTGGATAAAACCTTCTTCCCAGCACCTTGGTACATGCTTTGCCAAGGCAGCTGAAGAATGGGTTTCCTCTGTAACTGAAACACACTCCTGTCACCCTTTTTGAAAATGGGAGTCAGTGCTCCAGTGTGTCAGTCAGAAGGTTTTATCCCAGCCTTTCATGCAATATCGAAAAGGTATATTAACCATGACAATCCAGCAAATATCCATTTCTTTTCATAATTCTGGATGGACCTCATCAGTTTCCACACCCATTCCATAGCAGAATGGTTTAATTGCAACAGTGACCTCATCTTTTGAAATGGATCCATTTCCACCATTCACTTCTTGTACTGAACATGTCCATTGGATTCATTAGTTGATCAAAGTGTGCCTTGCACCTCTCAACAACATTCCAAGTTCAGGTCACCATTTTCCTGTACAGAGAATATCCTAGGCAATATCCCTCAGTTCTTTTCAAGGTTTATACATTCTTAAAATATTAACAGGAAAGTTGGACATTATTGTAGGTGTAGGTTCTATTCCCACACCAGGTGTTTTTATTCATTTTCCACTGCTGACATTGCAGGGTAGCATAATAGGATAATAATTTTTTTGTGGATTATCAGTTTGTGGTTGTTCCGAATGGAAACCGAGGGAGGCACCACTGACGTGATGGATATGCTGAGGCAAGTCAATGAACAACTTAAGGTGCATACTATTTTAATTAATAAACTAATGGAAACTGAAAAACCACATAATGATGAAGTCACGGGGAGTTTGGGGTTGCCTCTCACCCAACCCACCCCTCCCTCTGACAATTCACTTAGCGGCACGCAGGGGGCAACTGTTAAAACCACTATTGTAGCAAATGATGGTCGTTGTGCTTCATATAATTGCGACCTGTGGAAAACTCACAGTTTTTCCTTTAATGGGGACAAAACCACTAAAGTTAACAGCGGTGTGCATATTTACAAATCAATGAAAGAATCACTTAAGGAGTTTGAGAGAAAGCTTTTCAAACTCAAGCGGACACAGATGGAAAATGGATACTTGAAGAAAAATATTGAACTGGGCATGGTTCCCAAGGGGTTGAGGTTATGGAGATATCCTAACGGTTGTGATTCTGAACAAGACATGCTCAATGAATTACATGATTTATTTAACAAAACGGGGTTGGAGCTTATGGAAATCATGATTAAGTACAACTCCAAAAAGATTGATTACTTGTTAGGTGAATTGGAACTTCTTAACCAGAGTATAAGCAAAGATTTGCTATTCGAGCAATACTATACGAACTACACAAACATCATCTAGGACATTGATCATAGTTGCGACATTATATATCAAAAGAAAAATAAGAAAATTCAAAGGGACAAAAAAATATATGACTTGGGGCATGTATATCCTAAATCTAAAAGAGTTGAAGGTAACCATGGTAATGGGCAAATACGTACTAGGAGCGGTAACTTAGATGAACTAGATGACATCACTTCCTGTGACGATTATGAAGATTTGGCGCGTGAACATTCAGTGGAAGGTTTTGGCGAAGATGTAGTGAGACGCTCGGAAAGGATTAGAAACCAGCATCCATCCTGTGACGAGGACGACTTTGGAGTTATGGGTGCACGCCCTAAGAGAGATTTGCCAAATAGAAAAATACAACACCAGTTTCAAAAAAACGGGTGGCGTCCCATGTTCCACAGAGGCAGAAGTGTTTTGCGCAACTGAAATTGTAAGTAACCAGACATTAACTACTCAAAAAACTTCAATTACATTACCAATGTCCTTCAACAACAAAAATACAGTTGAATTGGAAATGACTGCTGGACATTCTAGTATGTTAAGTAATCATACCAACGTATTGTTTAATACATTTTCGTCTAACTGTGATGTCGACAGTATGACAGTTCCTTTGAATAATATTGACATTGGGGAAGGCAAATCTTTGGTTAATTTTTCTAATGACAATATTTGTACCATTGACATTAGTTCATTGCCTTTGAACTTTGGTAACATCGAGGACCAGAGTCTGTGTGATTTAAGTTTCTATGACATTCCTTCAGAGTTTGACGTTCATGTAAATGATAGTACAAAAATGGTAGAAACACAAGATATGCAGATGAGTAATATCAATGAGTTACCACACGAAAATCTTAGAGTTCAACCATCAGTTAGTTGTTTATCACGTGACAATGAATTTGTATGTACACTTGCATTGGTTGATAACGTAGTATTTAAGAACCCCACAGTTATTTTTAACAGTAAAGGGGATTTTAAGTTATACAACTACACCTCTATTACATTTGATACTGACACAGTGAATTTGTTTTCAAAAGGTTTTAATTATGTACCTTGTAGAAAAGGGAATTTGGTAAATACACTATTGGATCTGAAACTGTTTTCACGTAAAGTGAATTTAAAAATCTTATTTCAGGATAACAGCACTGACGTTAATATTAATAATCAACGAAACACACTAATTAAACCTAGTGTTTATAACCCACCTATGAATGATAAGGTGGCGTTATTTGAAAGAATCAGTGAGACAGAAATAAGACAGTTTTATTTGAATTATAAGAAGCCCATGAATGTTAATTTGACCAATCAGGAACAGGATATTCTTCACAAGATTCTTAACATTAACAATATTAGAATCATGAAACCCGACAAGGGTAGTGGGGTGGTCGTGGTGGACAAGAATGATTACATCATATACATGACCACTATGTTATTAGGTGAAACATATGAGGAGGTCAGCTTAAATGAAATTAATATTGCATATAAAAAAATTGATTTGGCACTAGAAGATATGCTATATCAAGGCGAAATAACAGAAGTGGAATGGAAATTCCTAAGTAACGAATATCCAGTAGTGAGTGGTATTTTTGGAATACCTAAAATACATAAAGGGTTAGAAAATTTACAGTTCAGACCCATAGTGGATGGAAAAAGAAATAAAACACATTTCATTAGTCAGTATTTGGATTATTATTTTAAGATGGGAATGACTATGTTTACTTATGTGGTTAAGGACTCATGGGATTTTTTAGGGAAATTGAGTTCATTTAAATTTAATCAGGGTTACACATTTGTAACAATGGACGTCAACAATTTATTTACAGCGATTTCACACGACATTGGTCTGGTATGGTTAGAGGAGCAGTTATTTGAGACTAACCTATACGACCAGGACAAAATAAATTTGTTAACTAAGCTCATGGACATGGTTTTAAGATATAATTACTTATATTATGAAGGGAACTACTTTAGACAAGTAGCCATGATGTGCCCCCATGTTTGCTAATTTTATTATGACCTTTTGGGAACTACACTATTTGTTTAATACTGAATTTTATACTCATGTAAAATTTTATTCAAGATTCTTAGATGACCTGTTTTTTATTTGGGACGGGGACCAGACTGAATTGGAGGCATTCATTGAGTACATTAACAACAGTATTTGGTTTTTGAAATTTACATACGAAACGAATAGAGACACAATTACATATTTAGATGTTAGATTATCAGTGGACAAAATTAATGGTACATTAAAATCTAATATATTTAGGAAGTCCACTTTTTCAAATTCGTACTTGCATTATGCAAGTTGGCACCCTGACCATCAGAAAAAGGCCATTGTTAAGGGCCAGATGGTCAGGGCTGCAAGAATGGTAAGTAATGATTCTGAATTTTATGATGAATTAAGATTTATGATGTCTTTGTTCATCAATCGTGGGTATCCAGAGGAATTATGCATTAATGTTTTAGATGAGGTTAAAAATAAGAGGGACACAGGTATATATAAAGCTATTATAAGTGGTTATATGCTTAAAGATGCTACGGTAAATTACCATAACTTAAATGGGACTTTTGATTCTAATTCTATTCCATTTTATATTACCACATTTAACGATATTTCTTACGCTATTAAGCATATAATTAACAAAAATTGGCACTTAATGGTAACTGATAACCATTTAGGAAGATTGTTTCAGGGTAACATTTCATATATATTCAGAAAGGACCTATCACTTAAAGATTTATTTGAAAGGGCAACATATAATAAGGAAGCAGTTTGTAATAAGAGGTTTGGTAACTTCAAGTGTGGTAGGTGCTCTGTATGTCCCTATATTCTCATTACTGGTAAGAGTATTAAGATTAACCATTGTAACATCAAAATAGGGAGTCATTTTAATTGTTATTCTACTAATGTGATATATATAGCCTTGTGCCAACTATGTGATGCGTTTTACGTAGGAAAGACGAGTAGACACATGAGAGACAGAATTAAGGAGCATTTAAACGATATTAAAAAATCTAAGAGTACTAATGCATTAGCAAGACATGTTGCACAACATACTAGTCACCACTTTAGATTTTTTCGTGTATCACAAATTTTTAAAGATCAACAAGGTAGGATTACTACCCACGATTTAGATGCACAAGAGTTAAAAATGCAGATTATGTTAAATGCCTACAATCGTCCTGATTTAAATGAGTACTGTAGTATAAAACCTATCCTTAGACTGAACAACATTAAGGGGAGATAATATATATATATTTTACATCAAGAAGAGTCATCATTCACATGTTATGTTCTATTAATAACAATAGTGAATACATACATATGCACATACACATTTAACAAGGTTTTATTATACCCATTATAAAGTTTAGGATGTTTTTTAATATACATTTTCATACATTTGATAGCGTATGCGACCCACATACAACACTGAAGGGAGCTTATATATATATATATATATATATATATATATATATATATATATATATATATATATACATTGTTAATATGCTTCATGCATACAATACTTACAACATATTTAAATATACTTATTAATATTTTTTAATATATATATATATAAACATTTTTTACATGTTGTATACCAACACAATATAAATTGTTATATATACATATTATAGGGTGTATTGACAATGCAATATGAGTCATATATAGACATTTTTACATACTTTTTACATTTTACTATTTTGTATTTTATTGCATTATATAAAAATGGCTTGTGTTTTTAAGCAAGGGGGTGGGTTAGGTTTTGATTAATTAATTTAATTGATAGACTAATCGTTTACTGATTTACGTGTAACATATAAGTGGCTTCAGTACACAACAGTTTTATGTTATCTGAGGAAGTCTATGGAGACGGACGAAACCTAGGTAATTTCACAATAAACGGTAGATTCAGTACGGAGTCTTTGTGGAGTGTTATTCCTTCAGCTACAACTTTAATTTACAACTCGTGGTTTACAAGTTGCATTTTGTACGTACAACATTTTCCCTGGTATTGGGAGTGACTGCTTGGTCTTCCACTACGTCGGTAGTGTTTTCCGAGTCCATCGGAGAATTTTGTGGTTTGTTTTTTGTGGATTAGCATAATAGGAGTGTTGCACTCTGAGTGTGCTATCCTTCTGATGAGATGTTAAACTGACGGCCCTGTATGTCTCTGGTGGAGGGTAGCTTAAGTAGATATAAAATGAGTAGAGGACCTTATTAAAGAATAACAGATTAAAAAATAAATACAATTACACTGAATGATAAAAAACAAGACTGGACAGTGCATAAATCTAAACAATATTAATAAAAACAAAAACAAGAATGACATCATTAAATGAAATCACAGATGAGGCACAATTCTAAAATAAATTGTAAAACATAGTATGTTATCCTTCCACCTCTTTTCTATAAACAAAGCTTGATTATTTGTAATGCTTGCTCCATCTGCCAGCACTTATGTTATAGATATCTAGGCAGGGTTACTGCCCCAGTGTCCCTGGTCAAATTTCCCCTTGTCATTACAGATACCCCTTCTGACTCCTCCTGCAAACAGGCAAAGCCCAGCGAGACTAACACACTCAACAAAAGTAAGTAAATGGTAAACAGAAAAGAGGTGGAGAAGAAAAGGAAGATGCATTTAGGGGAAGAAAGTAATAAACGTGATTCGGAGACATGAAATGGAATCACTGAAGGATGAAGACGGAAAATTGCTGAAATTTTGAAATGTAAAATATATGAGACTGCACAGAGGTTTTATATTTTATTAATGGAGGAAGGGAGGAGAGCACAAGTAGAAAAGACCACAAAGTAACTACAGTTAAGTACAAGACAGAGAGATAAAACTCTGATTCTGGCCCTGACAACCTGGGTTCAACTAATGGCTTTGGCATCTGAGGTGCTGACAGGGGAATGATGATGTGTCTATCCTATGGGAGAGGGTGCACCTGAGGCACTGACAGGAGAAAGATGACTGTTTCTATCCTAGGGGGATGGTGCACCTGAGGTACTGACAGGGAGAGGATGACTGTGTCTATCCTAGGGGGGAGGCTGCACCTGAGGTGCTGACAGAGGAAGGATGACTGTATCTATCCTAGATATCAGTGCACCTAAGGTACAGACAGGGGAAGGATGGCCATGTCTATCCTCGGGGGGGAGGGTGCACCTGTGGTGCTGACAGGGTAAGGATGACTGTGTCTATACTAGGGGGGAGGGCACCTGAGGTGCTGAGAGGGAGAGGATGACTCTGTCTATCCTAAGGGGATGGTGTAGCTGAGTTGCTGACAGGGGAAGGATGACTATGTCTATCCTAAGGGGATGGTGCACCAGACGTGCTGACAGGGGAAGGATGACTCTGTCTATCCTAGTGGGGAGAGTACATGTGAGGTGCAGACAGGGGAAGGATGGCTATGTTTATCATAAGGAGAGGGTGCACCTGAGGCACTGACAGTGGAAGGATGACAGTGTCTATCTTAGGAGGACAATGCATCTGAGACATTGACAGGGGAAGGATGACCGTGTGTATCCCAGGGAGACAGTGCACCTATGGGGCTGACAGGAGAAGGAAGACTGTGCCTATCCTAGGGTTTTGTGCAGGCTTGAATACTACCTGTGATTGATTCCTGACAGAAGCAGAGGACTCATATAGGAATATTATCCAAAGTGTGAATTGGTGGGGTGTGATGATGTGAGGTATTGCTAGCCATGCCAGGAGAAGTAGGTCAGTGGATATGTAACATATGCCAGCACAGCTGTGGATATGTAACATATGCAAGCACAGCTAGCTGGAATTTTGTAAAGAATCGCATGTCATTTGTATATCAAACTGATTTGTACAGATGCTTGTGTTGAAAAATATATTTGTATAGCTACTTGTGTTAAAAATGTACCAGCAGTGGGCCCTGACCGTACTGTAACTGATTAAATGTATATGTTTTAACAGAGGATACTGGAAGGGAAGAGGGTAATCTCAGTCCAACTATCTTTGAAAAATAGCAAGAAATTAAATTACTTAATTTAGGTCATAAAGGTTGTATCTCACAGTTCTGATTGCAACCAGAGATGAAATATCTGCAAAAACAAGTACTAAGAACCTTCTGTATTGTCTTTAGCAGTGAACTAATTGTTACTCTGGAATGGTAGAAGTTTAAAATTGTTTTATGACTTCTGGAAGCTGCAACAGATCTTAGCAAGCTCTATGTGTGTGTATTATTGACACATATGTGCTAAATCCTGGCAGTTTCTAGCCAAGGAGGTAGCATGGGAACCAGAAGTCAGATGACCAGATGTATGTGATGTCATTCTGTAATCCATCACTAAAAATGTGTTTTAATGAATTCACTCAGTACTCTGTTTTTGGAACATGACAAGGAAGGGCTCCTCACCTACTTCATCTTGTCTTGTTCTTGTAAGTGAACCAGGGAATAGTGATTCTTTAGATCAGTCAGGAAAATATAGTGAGATTAGTTAAGTGCTGTTTTTCTGTATCTGTGCAATTCTATTCATCTGTGTTATTTTAATATTTCCAGTAAATAGATATTTAGTATGTTCATGTTCTTTTATTATTTATTAAATATATTAAAATGTTTCATTATGGTTGGTCCTTTAGAGAATATTTTAATCTTTGAGAGTACTTATATCTATTAATGACAATGTGGCCACTCCTGAAAGCCTGGCTGTTTGGTCAACATTACCATTTGTATTAATATTAATTTCACTCAGTATAATTGGGTACCCGTGTAAGAGCCTTAGAGTAGCTGGCTTTGGAGTGTCTAGTGGCAGTGTAACTACCTTATAGTCTGGGCAGAAGGGAGCATAGCTAGTAAATCTGTGCCAGCCTTTCCCAGGTGTGTGTGTGTGTGTGTGTGTGTGTGTGTGTGTGTGTGTGTGTGTGTGTGTGTGTGTGTGTGTGTGTGTGTGTGTGTGTGTGTGTGTGTGTGTGTGTGTAGTGTGTATGCAAATCAAATCTCTAAGACTGTGTTTGTGTGTCAGTTGCTTGGAGCAGGGACATGAACCACTGGTTTCACAGAGAGGATTCAACTCTATAGCTGTGCAGGTGGGGAGTCTTACTGGGGATTTGGAGAGAAAGGGAAGATAAGCTGCCGGACAGAATGTGTTCCCTAAGTGCTCTTTAAGGGAAATTGTGCTTGATGCAGAGAGCTGTATCTGGAAATACTGGGTGTATCCATTTCTGTTCCATGTGAAAATCTCTCTCAATAGTATCAGTGTTGAGGATTCAGGCCCCGTGATGACTGTCCCAGAGTGGGGATCTTGGCTGAGTTGCTGCAGAGGCAGGATCATGTATCAACATATCCCAATTGCACGTTCAACCACTGAAGTTGTAGGTGTATGCAGGGAATGGGGAAGCAAAGGTACAATGCAAAAATATCCCTCTGCAGCAATAAACAATCTGAAAATATAGCACGGATAAGTATATTTCTTGGCACTTTTCAGAGTTCTGCATTGTCTTAATTTTTGCCTGACTGAATTATTTTATATATTTGCTGACATTGTTTGCTGTTTTCTCATCTGTTCTGAAACTGGTCCCACCCACCCCCATTCCTGTGGTGGTGGTGTTAAAGTTTATAAAACTGGTCTAACTGATCGTTTTTAAGTGTTTTTCAACTGTTGAACTGTTGAGGGCTACACACTCAAGTGTGATAGCCATTTTTCTGCTTTAAAAGTGTTTGTTTTACTGTATCTGTTTTACTTATTGAAAAAAACAAATAAAAAATCCTAGCTCTCTACTCATTTCCCACCTTTCTATAACCAATAGAGTCCAGTTTTCAGATTCTGATGAATTCTGGGCTGTTTTCCAGTTTCTGCAATGCCCAGACCTTACTAAGATAGAATGAAGCTTCTCTGTTCATTAGTGATAGTGATGAGCTTTGAGCAACCTAACTGTCGCTGGAGGAGTGGTTTCAGCTCAGAATCTGTAGTTTTACTGGCCATTTTGGGCTATTTCTATCCCTTTCATCTTTCTGTTTAAACACCCATGTTTGTGTGGTTTTGCACATCGCACAGCGCCGTTTAACTGGGGTTAAACTATTCCCAATGCCAGAAAGTCTGCTCCTTTAATTTTCCCTTAAAAGTAGACAGTTTTCTACTTTTAGCACTCAAACCTGTTTTTTTTTTTTGTGCTCAGCACTTGTTCAAACCTCGTTGCAAGCACTAAATAATGTACAATTTACTGCAGCACTCAACTTTCCTCACTTGTTAGGAGGAAAACAGTTTTTAGTACTTAAATTAATAAGCATCTATCCAGGCTTGTCTAAGGGTCAGCTTCCAGTATTTTCACCTGCCCACCTGATGAATCTGGGCATCTTGGGGCAATGTTGCAATTGCCTCATGTACACTGACAACCCTTTTCTCCTACCACTCAACACTACAGCCTGTGAGAGATGCACTTATATAGCCAAACTGGAAGCCAAGCTTTCTCCAGCCAAGACTATACTAGACAGTCAAGAGGAGAATGTAAACACCTGCACCACACCACACTCAACACATAGGCCATCAAAACCTGCACCACTTAAATCCGCACATAGTAACACAAAACGCACACCTACATTTGCGGAGGCTCTCAAAAATCTGCCCAAACAACAGAGGATTTCAAAGCTGAAACGCAAGCAACCACCACCCCCAACACTACCCAAATGACACACAGCCCACAAAATCAGTGTGCCACTCAACCACAGCCCATAAGACAAAACAATGTACCCAACACACTAGTCATAGGTGACTCTATAGTCAGGCAAACTGATGTCCCACTCACCAGGCTAAACAAAGAGAAAGTTGCTGTCAGCTGCCTGTCGGGTGCCAGGATCCACCACATAATGCAAGCATTCAGGTCACTCCTCAACAAGTACAAATATGACTCTGTCATTGTCCATGTTGGTGTGAATGACCTGAGATGTACCTTCCTGGACTACATGAAAAGAGACATGGAGGAGCTCTCAGATCATGTAGCCCAGGCAGGTATGACCCTAGCCCTGAGTAGCATCCTGCCATTGCCCAGAATGATACCACAATACAAGGACAAAATGATTGACTTCAACAATTGGCTAAGCATCTGGTGTAATTCTAAGGGGAACCAGTGTCTGTCTGCCTGGGACGACATGATCGACAGACCATGATGCTTTGCCAGAGATGGCCTGCACCTGTCACTCCTGGGATTCCGGATACTGGTAAAGGCTCTTGCCACCCCTAGAGTGTCTTTTTTAGGCAAGGTTCAAAAGACAAACTCACCACTGTAGCAGGTATAAGCAAGCAAAATCTGTGGGTAATGCTACTCAATGCTAGAAGTGTAAACCTCAAAATGCACTCACTCGAGGCACTCCTTAAAATGGAGAACATCGATATCTGTGCAGTGATGGAGACCTGGTTCAACTCTCCAGAGAGCACCCCTGCATTACCAGGCTATTACTCATACCACACCTTTCAGCCACCTAACCTGGACCGAAACACTAAAGGAGGAGGTGTTTCCATATTCATTGAGGATATCCACACCTCCAAGCTAGTTGCTCAACATAATGCAGCCGAAATTATCCAAGTGCAATTAACACTGGGCAAGACTACAATCCAGGTTGTAGCTTGTTACAGATCCCCCACCATGCCCCAGGATGCCCACTCCATGTTTCTTGACATACTGGGTAATATTAAGGTACAGCCCAATACCCTAATAATGGGTGATTTCAACAACCCCACCATCAACTGGGAAAACTAGTCATGTACTAACTCATTTGCTCAACGCTTTCTGGAATTCATAAATTCCAATGCCCTGGATCAGCTTGTCCATGCACCCACCAGGGGCAGCAATATACTGGACCTGGTCATTACCAATATGGGCAACCGATGTTCCATGCCAAAGGTCAACTCCTCGCTGGTCAGATTTAACCACAAGCTAATCACCCTGGACATAAATTTCCCGACCCACCCCCATTAAGGAAACCACCATAAAAAACTTGTCCAAAGCCAACTTCATGCTTCTTAAAACAGAAGTGGCAAGCTTCACGACACCCATACAGATGGAAAATAGAGGTACAACTGCTGAATCCTATACAAATGCCCTATATAAGCACATACACCAGTGCATGGATTGTGCCATCCCCAACATAACTGAGATGCTATCCTCCAAAAAAGGAAGCCAATCTGGTGGTCCTCTGCCATAAACAAACTCTACAACAGAAGGAAGAAGCCATTGCAAAAAAGAGTAAAATCCCCTGATTGCAGGAACTCCCTGGTCAGCCTCAGTAAGAAGCTGAGATTCTTCATAAATCCTCCAAAGCTAGTTACAAAAATAAAAATCACCACTGATTCTAAAGACAATCATAAAGCATTTTCAGCTATGTCAAGAATCTCAAAGGCAACACTCATATCTGCTCTGAGCTATAGCACAATGGCACTAGACATACAGAACCAACTGATATTGCCAAATATTGGCAGATAGGTTCAATGCAAACTTCACCCCCCCTCACCCCCCAAAGGGCCAATCACTATACTGGAAGAATGCAAAGCCCCTGTAATCACGGCTGTACAAGTAAAGACCACACTCTCCAAAGCCAAGAACACAGCATCCATGGGACCTGACAACATCCCAGGCTGCATTCTGCATGAACTACAAAATGAACTGGCACGCCACCTAAGTACCATGTTCAATCATAGCCTCACTTCAGCCTTTGTGTCTACTGAATGGCGCACAGTGACGGTTATCCCACTCCACAAAGGGGGCACCACTACAGACTCTGGGAACTACCGCCCCATTAGTCTGACGAGCCTGGTCTCCAAGGCCATGGAATGTATCATCTTGGAGCTTATAAACAAGGACATAGGTAAACTTCAAACTCTGGACCCCACTCAGTTTGGGTTTGTAAAAGGTAGGTCATGTCTGCAAAACCTGATTGAATTATTTGAAGCAGTCACCAGAGCCGTGGATGAGGGTAAGGTGGTGCACACAGCCTATCTTGACCTCGCCAAGGCTTTTGACACCATCCCCCACTCTGGAATTATAGATAAACTCACTAGACTGAGCATAAATCCCTATGTCACAAGATGGGTGACCAACTGGCTCACTGACACAGTGAAAGTAGCCGACTCCAAATTCAACTTCAGACCAGTGACAAGTGGAGTACCACAGGGTCAGTCCTGGGTCCTCTTCTGTTTGGCATCTACTTCTCAGAAATCCAGGCTAATACAGCAGGTCTTTGGCTAACAAAGTTCACAGATGACTGCAAACTAGGTGCAATAATAGAATCGCCTAATGATGTGGACATTCTACAAAGGGGCCTCACAGAGACTGATGCTTGGTGTCAAAGTCATGGCTTCAAGCTCAATGCCAAGAAGTGCATTATCACCCCCTTTGGGAAAAACACAGTACCCATAAACTACCACATAGGCGGTAGCCTACTAAACACCAAAAGTGTGATAAGAGACCATGGGACACAGGTGGACAGTAGTCTCTCCTTTGATAATCACATTACCACAGTAGTCAGGAAATCCTTCTATGTGGCACACCTCATCACAAAGGGGTTCACCTCCAGAAAAAAAGAGGTCATTGTTCCTCTCTACTCATCCTTCATCAAACCCATTATAGAGTACAACGCCCCGTTTGGCATATACCTCGCAAGACATCTACAACAACTAGAAAGGCCACAGAAATACCTCACTAAGAGGATTACTGGCCTCAAACAGATGCCATATGCAGACCATCTCAAAAAACTCCAACTCTACTCCGTCACTTACTGTCTACTCAGAGGTGACCTCTGCCTAACATACAAAGCAATGTCAAACCCAGATCTGTTGGACATGCTACACTTAAAGAAACCCCAATCCCTCCGAGCCACTCACTCCAGGGACCTAAACTTTGCCACCACAATAAACAGAACATGCTGGAGGGATAGATTCCTGTCCCAGAGACTTCCCATGCTCTGGAACAGATTACCCATTCATGTCAAGCAAAGCTCCTCATTAGCCCTCTTTAAGAAAAACTCGAAAATTGGATGGAAAATAGGAAATTCACCCCAGAGATCACTTCTGTGGCTCTGCTAGACAGGGGCGCTGGAGAATAACTTTCTTGGGTGGTGAAAGCCAGGGAACCTTTTTGGCTAGGCTTATATAGGCCCCAGGACCAATAGCCTAGTACCTACCTATGAACCTATGAACCTAAAAGTAGTGCAAAAAATACAGTTAGGGACAAGCATGGGATTTCTGCCAAAGCATATTCCATCTCTAGCCTTTTCACACTTGTAAGGAACACAAAAAAGTAGTCAAATACTAAGGCTGTTTGCAAGAAACATGGGCTATGCTTCATATGGGAGGGTTAAAATAATAATAATAATAATAATAATACCAATTTGTTAACCAAGTAAGTCCACTAGACACACAGTCCCTTTTCAGGAGCAACCCAGGATCGTGTCTGGTTAAGTGACTTGGACAAGATCACTCAGCAGGTAAATGCAAATGAGGGCTAAGGGAGTCAAACCCTGTACCACAGGAAGTACAGCCTCAACCATCTCTGCAAACTTCCTTCCAAATAGCTGTCTGACTTTAGTGGTTGCCTAATATGACAAAGGTTATACATAATCCAGTCAGCACTTTACATAATACTATTTCACTCAAGAACTAACACAGAGAATGAAACCAGCTCTGTAGGCAAGCAGCCTCCTTACAGCATTTATTGAAGATCTCGGTCAGACATTCTATCAATGTATTGTATAACTTGGTAATATGTAACTTGAAATATATCTTTACTGAGAAAGCCCCTGTGTTGAGTATTATAAATGAAAAGGCTAGATGTACACTCATTAGTGAGATACACCTGCCAAGCTGGCCTATATTAGACACTAGTGAGGAAAGCCTCTGTATAGTATAGTACTATGCATTCTAGTTCACTACAGCTGCAGGTCTGTAAACTCTTGGCTGAAAAAGATATATTAATCTATACTCTTTATAAGACAAATGCAACGTCTTTCGGCTTTTCCTGGTTATGGGTCACCACAGCGTATCACTAGTCTGCAGATTGATTGGCAGTGGTGTTTTTACGGTGTCAGATTGCCAGCCTGGCACCCAACCTTCACGGAAGGCACACGTACACACATGCACCTACCTGCATGTCTTTAAATCTCACTTGACAGCAGGGAGGGCACACAGACTCTGCACAGAAGGTACTCCAGCTGAGAATTGAACCGGAAAACCTCTTGCTGTGAGGTGATAATGCTAACCGCTGCTGCAGCCATAAGTATTTTAATGTTCCTTGGAACAGAGAGTACACAGAGTGTTTCATTAGACTGCACAACATAAGAACACATGGCCTAGCCCAAGGTCCTGAATGAATATTTGTTTGTTTATTTGTTTATTTTGACCCTCCCCATCTTTTTATATGAAAATCTCATACATTGCAATAACATTACAAATATACTTAATTCGTTAGCTTTAACATTTGAAACCATGGCATTCCCATATTTCATCAAACATCGCTTATAAAAAAGCAAAACAAAAAATATATATAAAACTATCACTGTGTTAGCCCATTCTTCTTTAAGTTGTGCTGTTACAACTTGTAACATTTTTATTATCATTGTTTCTTCTTTACTTCTGAAATGAGAGAGACTAACTTTAACACACTTGCCAGTTTATGACACTCATTTCTTATTCGCTGTCACTACTGGAATAAAAGGATGCATCTTAATTAAAACAATACTTTTAACATCATCCTTTATCATCCTCTATCCAATCTCACCAATTTATTTCCTAGTAAGACTCTTTCTATCAAGCTCCCCTTTTTGTGATGCTCACATTTAATAAGTGCATCCATCCAACATCCTCGTAACTGTCATCGATGGACAGGCATACATGCCTGATATATTGGCAGTAGATAATATAATTCTACAAACACAACATCTCCACTTGTCACTTCACTTTCTTAAACAAACTACTTCCCAAGCTGTTTTAAAGTATGATTATGTCAGTACATATAGAATGTGTTTCATGTCTTTCATTGCCATCCAGCTTTTAACTAACTGCCTCCACGGGAGTACTAGTAAACTACACTGTAACTTCTAACGAGCCTTTTGAAGGCTCGTGTTATAAACTCAAAATACATATAAATGCTTGTATACTTCAAAGCCTAAAGTGATTTGCTGTTGTTTTGAAATGTACTTTTGCACTCACTACAGCATGCATTGCATATTTTTATTTTATGTTATTTAACATTTGTTTACTGGGAACGTCTGACTGGGAGAGAGCCCATTTTCAGCAGAGGCCTGGGGAGAAACGCTCCAGGTGCATGTCTTTGGAATAACATTATTTTCCTCAAACAAGAAATGTTTTGTTCATCACATTCATATTTAAAATTAATTTTAAAATTTGCTGTTCCATTGCAGTGAAGTCACTGAGGAAAAACAATGAAATTTAACCTCAGTGAAGCAGGCATAGGACAAGCACCTGTTGCTTAAATAGACTTTAATGGAAACACCACTGCATGTGCCCTAAGGTGTCCCATTAAAGTCTGTGGACATAGCTCACATTATCTTATGATAATTTCACAACTAGAGAAAACTGGACCTTGGTTTAATAAAAAGTTTATGAAGCTGTTTATTAAAAAATGCCCCAAAAAAGTAAGGAACGTCAAGCTGGAAAATGCACTATAGCGTTTGACTCATTGAATGCTGCAATGTATGTACAAATATTGTCAAATCACTTTAAGTGTTATTCCAAAAGTATAAATAACAAATCTTTCAGAACAACCTCAGTTTGCAGTGGTAGCATTGATTAGATTGCAGGTCTTAAAATGGAGTTTGTAGGTCACAGTAAATACAGAAAATAACAAGTTTGTATGTTTTGCAAACAATTTATGATACATCAAGCATCACATGTTATACAATAACTATCATCAGAATTTTGGTTCATCCTGCTGTGTGCTTTCATACAAAGTTAAGAAATTAGGCATTTGTTGCTGGATTGTTGTAATATTTACAGAAATATGAAAATTATGACACTATCCATAATTAGTGCATGAGCACCATCTACTCTCTCTCCATGTATCTTAGACAAAGGTCATGCACCAGTGCTGTTGTAATTTTCATTATGTAAGCTTTAAAATACAATATTTCCTTAACTGGTATGCCACATGGTCTTACAAGTATTGATTTAAGTATAAATATGAAGTTTAGGTACCTGGGGGCATCACTAGGGTGACCCTAGAAAAATGCTGATGTCACTAGGGTCAACACACTTTCTACAGAAAAAAGAAGAGATATGCAACCTCAAGTGCTGCAGACCCTCCTCATCCTAGATGATGAAGCCCCCCTACCACACCCTACTGGCCCATTCATTCTTTCACTGGCTAGCTGAAGGTACTTGGCCAGCTGGGATGACAGTTGAGATGAAGTGAGCCATCATTCACAACTAATTAATTTAGATTTTTTTATGTTGGTACCTTAACCCTGTCATCCCACCACTATCCCTATTCTACATGATATCCATACAGCTTCAAGCCAACCAATGATCTGTGAGTGCATTCTCCCATTGTTTTTAGGGGGATCGAATATCACATTTGCCACCATGGGCTATAGCCCCACCCCCCGCTTCTTCTTCTTCTTCTTTCAGCTTTTCCCAGTTAGGGGTCACCACAGTGGATCACCTGTTTCCATTTCTTCCTGTCCTCTGCATCTTGCTCTGTCACACCAACTACCTGCATGTCCTCTCTAACCACATCCATAAACCTTACCTTAGGCCTTCCTCTTTTCTTCATACCTGGCAGCTTCATCCTTAGCATCCTTTTCCCAATATACCCAGCATCCCTCCTCAGCACATGTCCAAACCAATGCAATCTCGCCTCTCTGGCTTTGTCTCCAAACTGTCCAACCTGAGCTGACCCTCTAACATACTTATTCCTAATCCTGTCTACCCTCGTCACACTCAGTGCAAATCTTAACATCTTTAACTCTGCCACATCCAGGTCTGACTCCTGCCTTTTTGTCAGTGCCACTGTTTCCAACCCATATAACATAGCTGGTCTCACTATCCTTTTGTAGAAACTTCCCTTTCACTCTTTCTGGTACTCATCTGTCACAAATCACTCCTGACACTCTTCTCCATCCACTCCACCCTGCCTGTACTCTCTTCTTCACCTCTCTTCCACACTCGCCATTACTCTGAACTGTTGATCCCAAATATTTAAAATCATCCACCTTTGCCAACTCTACTCCCTGCATCCTCACCATTCCTCTATCCTCCCTTTCATTCACACACATATATTCCATCTTAGTCCAGCTGACCTTCATTCCTCTCCTATCTAGAGCATATCTCCACCTCTCCAGGGTCTACTCAACCTGTTCCCTACTCTCACTACATATCACTATGTCATCTGCAAACATTATAGTCCACGGGGACTCCTGTCTGATCTCGTCTGTCAACCTGTCCATCACCAGTGCAAATAAGAAAGGGCTCAGAGGTGATCCTTGATGTAATCCCACCTCCACCTTAAATGCATCTGTCACTCCCATGGCAGACATCACAGCTGTCACACTACCCTTGTACATATCCTGTACCACTCTTACATACTTATCTGACACTCCCGACTTCCTCATACAATACCACAACTCCTCTCTAGGCACCTTGTCATATGCTTTCTCTAAATCCACAAAGACACAATGCAACTCCTTCTGACCTTCTCTGTACTTCTCCATCAACACTCTCAGAGCAAACATCACATCTGTAGTGCTCTTTCCTGGCATGAAACCATACTGCTGATCACTAATCATCACCTCCCTTCTTAACCTAGCTTCCACTACTCTTTCCCATAATTTCATGCTGTGACTGATCAGTTTTATCCCTCTGTAGTTACTACAGCTCTGCACCTGTGATAGCCAAGATGACAAGGGTTATATACATTCTCATGACCAGCACCCTTGGCTGACTCCTCAGGAGCCTGGTCCTCTAATCAAGTTTTTTCCTCCTGCACCAGAGTCAGTGCTCTGCCCATTGGTATGATGGCGCCAGTGATGGATCTTGTATGATGAAAACATGCAGACTAGACTGGCTGTAATAACATTTCTTTCTGATGCTGATGGCTTGGTACAGCTCTTGACTCTATAAGTATAAAGAAAAAATTCTCAGTAGGCAATTGTCTTGAAAAAAATAATAGAAATGTGTAACAGTAAAAGACATGTAATTACTATATAGATAAATACTTATAAAATGTCTATAAGGTTGGATGTTTAAGGTCATGCTTTTCTTTGATGTTATTCATATGCATACCACTCCATTCTGACTTAACGCTCCAACAGTACATGCATTAACAGGGGCACATGGCTATAGTCTACTAACAAAGCACCTCGATCCTGATTTACTGAACTTGGCAAACCAAACCAACAGTATCATAAAGCTCCCACATAATGAACTGTAACTTACTCTGAGGTACTTTGACATCAGAATTGGCAAGTTAAGTGAAGGTGAGGTGGGGCACAGCATTCACAGTGGATGCTACAGTCTGTTTTATAAGCATTTGTGGGTTCTAAATGTTGCATTTGTGATTATACAATTCTGGATAATCAATATTCAACTAGTTTTGATTCAGGTTCTTGTAGACTCCAAAGAAAGAATAGCTGAATATATGATGGGTACCAACAATGATAATCCCCATGCATTTGCAGTACAAAGGAACAGTATAGAACAAATTAAGTACTGTCTTACTTGAAATGCACAGGACTAATAGAATAAAAACAGCGTGATCAAAGCACCACATGCAGCAGATGGTTTGTGATGATTCTTCATGGAACTTAATACTGCCAAGCAGTGAGTACAAGGTAACATTTCTCATGTTTCAGGAATTAATCAAGTGAAGAATAAAAACAAATGTCCGTGCTTTCTCAAGGTGCATTAGAAAATGGACTGAGTGATAGATTTAATTATATTTCCATTAAATAGCCTTATCACAGTTGTTAAATAGTTGTTTGCATACAGTAGTGAATAATAAAATTAATTTTAATATACTTTTCCTTCTAAGTCTCAATGTTTTGTTTACTATAAGATTTCAAGAGTTATTTTTAACATTGGTAGTTACAATAGGAATTCTTTTTTTCTCTCCAATGCAAAAAAAAAAACTGTAAAGTATTATTAGGAAATATAATTGTGACTCTAGTTTAATGATTTAGTGACTGAATATCCTTTTTGATGTCATTCAGAACTGAGTTTGCTCAATTCATTATCATTGCTCAAACTGCTTGCGCATATATGATCATTTTCTTGATAAAGCAGAAATGCATTTTAAAAAGTAACGCACAAAAACTAAATATTTTCTTCAGGCATAAACATTTCCTTTCTCCCCTACTAAACAAGTACTTCCTACCACTTATCAGCTTTCCTTTCTTATCTACGGTGCCCACTTGCTTACTAACCTGCGATCCTCACTAAAAACAAAACTTGAAATGTTATAACAAAATCGGTAAGCTTGCAACAAATGCCAGACATTCTACCCACCACTGCATATCCCTAGACTCATTGAACTGGCTTGAGCTTCTCATCTATCTGCAATTAACTAGCACCCACAAAATAACTTTCAGACCCTTAGATTGTCCTGCCATAAGTTCTTTATTTACCCACTATCTTCCCAATATGTCCCTTAGATCTGAAAAACAACACCTTTTGCAAACTCACAAGCTGAACCTGCCTGCAGGCCAACTACTTTACTCTTGTGTGGTAGCCAAAGCCCGGAATGCCCTTCCATTAGCAATTCAAACCACTCAGCCTCATGCTTATTTCAAAACATCTTTGCGTGAATACCTCTGTGCTAACTGGATCTGTACTTGCACTAAGCCTCCTCCCTTCGTAACTTGACTGTCATCTCCTTGTATATACTCATATTTCCAAAATATTCTATCAGTTAAGTCTACAGATAACTTAATTACACTTGCATAATGTACTTTTTTTTACTCTTTAACTTTTCTGTATCCCTAAGATTGCATTTAATCATACTCACTAGATGATTTTGCTCTATATTTTACTCTCTGCTTGTACTAATTGCTAATATTTGCTTTTGCATATATTACTAATATTTGCCTTTGCATATATTTTTCATGTAAATTCTATGTAGTCAATTTTTTTTGTAAAATGTTATTTTGTGTAAATTTTCATGTTGTTAATTTTGTTTTTATGGAGCTTTTCTCCCAAGCCTCCAATGAAAATGGGCTCTTAAATGGCCTAGTAGACTATCCCAGTAAACAAATGCTAATTAAAAATAAATAAATAATTTCCTTGACAGGTGGTTTAGTCATGTTTTGCACAACTTTGGTAATATTTTATTTTGTGGTAAAAGGTAAATATTTAAGAAACAGTGAGTGTGCCACTGGCTACCAAACTAATTATACAATACAAAATCAGTCATGTATGAGTACCCACAGTAACGGTGAGTGACAATAATTACGCATATTACCAGTATTATAATATACATTAACATTGCTATTGTGACCAGAAGCCAGCAGTTTTACAGCCACGCCTAAAGGATATAAACATGTAAATGTGCAAGGAGAGTGATTTGCATGCACACACACACATGCATGCACACAACACACACACACACACACACACACACACACACACACACACACACACACACACACACACACACTTACAGTTGAAGTACTGGCTTTTTTAAAGTGCACAGGATAAATCACTACAGGTAGAAGGTATTTCCTCATGATGTTTTCTAGAACTAATAAAGGTTATCATTTTGATAAATTACTAGTTGTGTAATCCATTAAAAAACTAATGTACCCATTTTAGATGCAGACCTGAATAATTTGGCATATTAAATGTCTTCTCAGAATTGTATATTACACATTTAGAATGTGAGAGAATGAACCCTAGGTTTGTTAGCTGCAGTCATAACTCAGAGCTTGTCCCTCTTAAGCTTTCATTTGTACTGTTACTTGTGCAATGTGCTCAATATAAAGTATTTATCAAAGCATCATGTGTCATACTACATTAGTCACATGAGCACAGGTAGAGCCAAAGGCTACAAACTCACTTATCCATATCAATAAGTACATACTCCAATTAAAGTGGTAGGAGGTCTTCATTAAAATGCAAATAAGCTGCAACATAACGAGTTATATTTAGGATGTTATTGTTTAAATGGACAGATTTGGTTCATAGCTGATAAGGTATTACAGCAGTCATGGAATTCTCTTCCATGCTTTACCAAAACAAGGTTGTCATACCATTTAATGCTCACTGTTTCAAATCCATCCATCCACAACCCCTTTTTCACATTTTTTGCACATGGGGTCGGGGTGTCACTTCAACAGTGACGATCATCTTGACCCAAGGTTTACACTGCCGAGTGGCTATCTCACTGTTTCAAATGTCAATAACTTACACTGTCACCAGAAGATTAGTGATTAGTAGCAAAACATTCTCTCTAGTTAGTTTACGTGGCTACGAGAAGGATAATTGTACTTGAGTTTGTTCCATAGAGCTGAGAAATTCAGAACTACAAGGTTGCATGATTGAGTAAAGAGAAGAAAAAAAGCAGACCTCTTTTTAATATATGTCCAGACTTGACACTTTTCAAATTACATGTTGCCATAACATACTGGGTTCAGTTACAGAGTTTGTCTTCTGGGCCCTTTTGTAAGACAGAACTGCACCGAATGGGAAGAAAGTTCTGACAGCCTTATTAAAATACGGCCATTAAGCACTGCCTTGGTAATATTGCCTAAAATGAGTAACATGAAAATAAGAATTTGTGGAACTAAAGAGCAGCTATAATTTTAAATATAGACAGTGGCCATATAATGGCTGGTGGATCAGTTCTGTATGTTTGACAGGGGAAGAGCCCTGCTGTACAAGAGTTGGATTTGATAAAGATAGTTATAGATAAAGGCTACTATTTCTGGTCATGCTAGTTCCACTATAAAAGGCTCAGTTATATGTCAGTGAAGAAACAAGTCGCTGAATACTAGCAAGTGAAAAAAAAAAATCAATACAATGAAAAATTAAATGTTTTTTTGAATCAGAGCAAGCCATTCTGCACTCCCTAAAATTATATGTATACTAAGTTAACTGTAGCACAAATATTAAGAAGTGAGAGATCCCCAAATGAAGGAATTACTGTTGGTACATACATAAATGCTGGGTATTCACAGTTCTTTCTTATAGAAAACAGGTGTTAGTGTATTTTACGTCAGGGAATTGAGGCTCTGGGAATTTAGTCTTGGGGAAGGGTAACTATATTGGCCATGCCACTAGCAGTACAGTCTGTGGATGAAAAAGAAGTGGGCTAATAAGGGTAGGAGAAGTGATCACAGATAAGGGCAGGAAGAGGAAAATAAATGTAAAACCTTACACGCTCAGCTACATGGACTGTCTAATACTTAGATCCAGAAATGGTACCATAGCTATAGTTTGTTCTTCAGCTTGGAGTATAGCATTCTGATCCGCAAACATTCAACAATCATTTGATTTATTTGTGCAGATTCAGCATTTATTTTCTATCTCAGAAAAGACCCAATACTTATGCATCTCATACTTTTACTATATTTATTTCTGTGCAGGCCAATGACAATGAAGATACTGTGGAAAGTTCAGACATGACAGAGGAAAAATCAAGTTCAGTGTCCGTATTTGCGCAAAAGGTAAGAGGGATGTTTGACATTATACACAGCTAGCTGTGCCTGCTTAAACAGATTGTTTTTCCAAAATATAGAAACTAACACTAAGTGGCATCTTTTGAGACAATATTTTCAAAGCAATACCTTCTTGTGCAGTAATTCATTACAATATACCAACATTTTACTACACATATGCAATTTAAAGGACAAAGAAACAATGACTATAAAGCTATTTAATGCACCAAAAGAAATTATAACATGAGCCATAGTGTTGGTTTCAGCATTATTTCTGAACACGTGATGATACTTTACTTGCATACTGTATGTATTCCTTGCTTTCTTAATTTCTTCCTTACTTAATTAGTTTTTGTAAACAAGAGTGGCAAACTCATTGATTCCCACAAATGTATGCAAATGTCATAAATGCAAAAAGGTTATTAGTCATTTTGTCTAACATTGTTTTCAGGAAACTTAGAGTTGCTATGCAAAGTAACATCCAAAGTTATTCCACTCTGTAGCATGCACCTTCTTTTGAAAAATATGGATAATTTCAGACTATTTCATTCCCATTCACGAAGTAGCATCTAATCGCTATGTGGCAATGGAAAGGCTTCTAGGTCCCTTTACCCAAATTTCAAAGCTTTCACCTTTCATCTACATTCTTTATGGCTTTATATTACATATCAGCTGTCCCTAATTTTACAGAATGTCACTGATTTTTCCTCATATTTTTGACCTGTTTCTTACAAATCATTTGAATTTCTGTTAAATCACTGAGAATTACAGTTAGTCAATAATGCCTGACATTAGTTTCTTACTTACTGTTTAGAAAATCCATGACAATGTAAAACCTGTTGTTCCATTTAGTTTCTAAATGAATTAGAATAATATTTAAAATTGTTTCTCATTTTGAGCCTTTGTCATTGATTTTTGAGCTAAAAAGTTGAGAGCTCAACATGCAAAAGCATGCAGTGGGTACACATATTTAGCCACCTGAGCCTCCACACCACTACCATCACCAATGAAATCTGTAGAACCCATCAGCTTGGTACTGACAAAAAGAAGGTATTCTATTGATCTCTGTTAGCAATGGCATGATACCAGTCCAGGTTCTGTCCTCCACTCATGGCGGATTTATGTCAAGTTACCAGATGTAGTTTTGGCAAATTTAAAAACAATGAAAAATGTGCACTAAAACTGCCTTCAGTGAACATTCAGAGGAATTTTTTATTGTGGGGTGCAATCTCACCTGCACCACCCAACATCCCTCAAACCTATATATATGTCAACTCTGGGGTCACACAACAGCGGAAAAAAAAGGCAAACTCCACTGTTGCCAAATATAGTTTTGGCAAACTTAGTTCAAGCATTTTACATTCACCAAAAGTGTCGTTATCGACCTGGCATGCTCACGATATGGCTGTCTGTGTAAAACATCTCTGGACTGGAAAAAACTGGAATGCTTCAAAGGAGAGATGCAAACATACAGTTAGTGAAGCAGAAATAATAACAAAAATGTGTATAAGCCCTCTTAACTTAATAAGACATTTGTGCTGAATTTTTCATTCAAAGATAGAGAAATAGCTTAAAATATCTTATATCAAATATGTATTTTCTGTGTATGGGCATGACTATGATAATGCAGAAAAAAGACTGCATTTTTACCAGGGCACTGTAGTTTATTACAAAAAGCTAGAGGAGCTGAGTGGTACACTGTGGGTGTGGCAGTTTTGGGAACATTTACGGGCCCCCCAGCCAGCACCAGCCCCTAGGCAGTTGCCTGGGTCACTTTGTGCTGAATCCGGTCCTGAATACAATGTTACCAGTGCCTTACTAAAGAGCATTTGTCTTAAATTATTATCAGCAAAACTAGTTAGTACTAACAATTTTTATTTCATGCTTATGTAATACCCGCTTGTTACTCAAAGTATATCATCACCTGCCAGTGTGTATATAATTTCCTCCTAAGGGCTCTGTCAAATTTCTATCAGTCTATAGCTGCAATTGTATTGTTTTTAAGCATATAATCAAGTTGGTATTACTGTGTGTTTGTTACATATTTTAAGTTGTTCTATTAAAAATGTCTTCTACATAGACACTACTGTATTTCTTATTAACAAATATGTTATCATAACTATTTTTTCTATGTAAATACCACCATGTTTAACTTAATGTACTTCTGAAGGCTTTCTCCTGTATCTCCCCTGAAAAAGGTCTTTTATGGCCTAGTCAGACTTTCCTGGTGAACAAATGCAAATAAATAAATATAAAAAATAAAAGCCTTGGCCAGGTAAAGATAATCGGTGTGCCCTGAATGAACACTCTCCACAGGCTCTTTAACCAAGGAAACAAGAACTTCCCTTCACAAAACTAAACTGAAAGGGATCTAGATCAGTAAGAGTGCCTATGTATGCCTCAATAAGTTCTGAAATGACACAGTCTATGACTTTGCATATAAGGCTGTTGAGGGAGGCATATGGGTCTATAATTACCCAGACCCAGAGAGTGGCCAAGTTCATGTCAGTCTGTTGGCAGCTCTTTCACCAAGTGCTGACAGATAAACACAAATGTATTAAGCAGCTTTTGGCAAATCTCAGAGGTAAGGGTTTTTTCAGAAGTCAAGCCCCTCTATACTCCACAAACATATAGATACCACTTCTGAGGTTGCAAAACAGCAGAAAAAAAAGAGAAAACCCCACTGTCTGTGAAAGTTACTTTGGATGAATTACTTTGATACGCCATCACTCATCAGAAGAGGTATCAATTGCATTGCATGTTCCCAAGGGGCCACCCTTGTGTGGAAGAATTACAGTAGCTGTTCTGCACACATCAGGCACAAACCCCTTGAATAGGTTAAGACTGAACAGTTTAAGCAGAGAATCAGACAATGAAACCTGACTTGTTGACTAGGCCAAATGAAGTGTTATTTTTGGGTCTATATTAGATCATCAAAACAGCAGAATTTTGAATGATGTAATATCGAACCCAATATCGTGAACGCTGAAAACAGCGAAGCTGCCCAAAACCAAATTCTTTCTTAGGGAAAGGATTCAGTTGGCCATTGTTGTGGCGTCGCTGTTTTCAGCGATGCGGTGGAAAGTTACGGGTTAGTTAAGGTAAGTATGTGATTGTGTGGACGTTCAGGTTAGGGTGCAGGTTTGGTGAGTTAGGGTTAGGGAGCGGGTCAGGTAAGTGTGCGATTGTGACAGAATTTGGGGTTGGGGCGGGTTAAGTGAGTTTGCGTTGGGGCGCGGGTGAGGTGAGTGTGCGATAGTGAGAATTTGGGGTTAGGGGCGGGTTAAGTGAGTTAGGTTTGGGGCGCGGGCGAGTTGAGTGTTTGAGAATTTGGGGTTAGGGGCGGGTTAAGTGAGTTAGGGTTAGGGCGCAGGTGAGGTGAGTGTGCGATGGACCTTAGGGTTAGGGTCTGGGTTAAGGTAAGTGGATAGATAGTAGTGTATATGCAGTGTAGTGTATGGTTAGATGTAACTTTTAAATGTATGTGTGTGGATTGCTGCTTTTTAGTGTGCTTGTGGTTTGTGTGTGTTTCTCGGAACAGCAATTTTTTTTCCCTGGAAAAAAATTCGCTGTTTTCAGGTTTCAATATTGTTAGGGTTCGGGTTTTGCGGTTCGACGTTACGACATTCGATAATGAGCAGTTTCGATGATCTGATATAGACCCTTATTTTTAGCTTTTTAGAGGGGATTCTGAGAGTTGTTCCAAAATTACTTCAGCAAACCTACATTTTCAAGGCTAGAAAGGGCAACAATGTGGGAAGGTGAACCAACATTAGCACTAAATTTATCTAGTAAGATATTTGCTATATTCTTGGAATTGGAATGTCTAATATTATTATGGATGAGCTCTGTATTTCCTGACATAAATGAAAAAAAAATCTTTGTAGTTTTCTTTATTATCTGTAGTGGCCTTAAGCTCATATTCCACTTTACTTTTTCTAATGGTGCTAAGTTCCTTGTTGGAATATCTCCTGAAGATCTTCAGGTGGGGGGGGGGGTGATGATGATTTAATTAAATATTTTGCACTTTTCCTTATTCTGTTATACATTTTATTACTATATGAGTTCCGTAAAAGAGGCTTATTTGGCTCCTATTGGCAGTCAAAATGAAGAGCGACTACACACCAAAAAAAAAGCCCAAAAGTCCAGAGTCTGGGAGGAGAGTAAATCTCAAACATTGCTCTTCTCCTTTAAACTTCTTTTTTTTGTATGGGGGCAAGACCCCCACACCCCCCTAAATTTATATATATATATATATATATATATATATATATAAATCAAAAACTCTAGCAAAAACCAGCACGTATTTCACAGCCAGGGCGTCCACTACGTTCTTCACCAGCCAAAAAAGCATTGAAGCGTTTTCAATTAAAGCTCATAAAACGTTTATTGATGCCAATGGCAAAAAATAAAAAAGTAAAACGCTGTTCAATTGATGTAAAGCTCCATGGTGGACAAAATTCAATGAGATAAATGCTTTCGGATCCCAGCACTGATCCTTCTTCAGATCTAACTCTCCACCATTGTTTCTTAGCTTTTATAGAATTTCTCCACCAATGATTGGGTTCCTTCATGACAGCTCCCCCATGTGGATCCAGTCATAGTCGTCTCTTCAGTTTTCTTCCTTGTAGCTCTGGTTTCATCGGAAAGACATTGTTGAGCCCTGGAACCTTATAGGCTCTTAATTTCCCAATCCAGTACATTTTTTTCTGTTCCAGCATGTTGTTCATATCTCCTCCTCTCTCTCTAAAGCATACATTATTTGTAAAGCTCTAAAGCCAAAACCATGCCCAGCATTATCTCTTATATGTTTTGCCAGGGGGGGTTTATAGTCCTTGAGCTTTATATCACTAATATGTTTTGAGATTCTTTCCTTCATTTGTCTTATGGTTTTTCCTATGTAGAAACTGTCACACTTTAAACATGTAGCTAAATAAATGTTTGTTGTGGTACAATCTGCATAAAAATTAGTTTCATATACTACCTTGGTGTCTGGATGTGTGAACTTCTTATCTGAGCAAATGTACTTACACATAGTGCATCTTCTACATGTAAAAGTACCCGTTCTCTGTGAAATTACAGATTGGACACCCTTGTTCTCTTTACAGATTGGACACCCTTGTTCTCTTTATATAGAATCTGTTTCAAATTCCTCCCATTCTTGAAGCAGAACCTTGGGGCTTCACCAACTATGTCTCTAAGGTCATCATTAGTGGAAAGAATCTTCCAGTTGTCCCTGATAATATTGCAGATGTTATTAGTATCCACAGTATGCGTGATGGTCATCCTCAAATCTCTCTCTTTATGCATATTTCCTTTTAAACCCCTTTCCACTTGCCCATCTTTGCGGCATGGTGTTCCTTCACCTTCTCTTTCTCCCAAACTGTTCCATTTCTGTAACTTCCTGCTCATTATAGCCTCTTTCTATAAAGTTTTGGTGCATATCCATCATAGCTGCTCCAAAGTCTGCCTCATTCGAATGCAGTTGGGACATTCTTAAAAATTGTCCCTTCATAATGTTCTTATAAGTATAGTTTAGAAGCATTCTATTTCTTTTCAAGATGTTATTTTTCCAACACTCTTTTCTAAAAAGGCTGGTATCCAATTTCCCTTCATCATTCTGATGGATTCTTACATCTAAAAAATCCGTTTTTGTGTCACTGTGGGCTATAGTAAATTTTAAAAAAGTTGTACTGTCCTCCAGGTATGCATGGAATTCCTCCAATTTGGTGTTGTTACCATCCCATAAGATATATATGTCATCAACAAATCTTTGATACATTTTGATGTGATTTACCAATGGGCTATCGCTCTGTATAACTTCTCCATCCCAATGTGCCAACACTATATTTGCATAGCTGTTGGCACATGGTGTAGCCATTGCCATCCCACATAGCTGGATGTAGAACTCTCCCTCAAACATGAAAATATTGTTGTTCAATATTATTTTCATTAAACCACAAATAACTTCTATTTTCCTTTCTTCTTATTCACTTTCTTTCAACGAGAAACTTTTTAGGGCTGCCAGACCATATTCATTGGGAATACTTGTCAATAAGTTTTTAATATCCATGGTTACCATTAGATGTTTCCTTCTTTCCAAATCATTATTCATATGCTGATTCAGTCTTCCTATAAAATCTTTAGTGTCTTTCAGTACTGCTGGAGCTTTTACCTGTATCTCCTTAATATGATGTTCTACATAAATAGAGGCTGGTTCTGTGACCCATCCAGCTCCTGCTACAATCGGCCACATCGGTGGGTGGTAGGGATCTTTATGCACCTTGGGTAAACATTTAAATGATGGAAAAAATGGATATGTTACTTGTAGATAGTCACATAGATCTTGTGTAATCAAACCTTGCTCCTTATAATTCTCCAAAGTTTCACTTCCATCTTGATCTTTTCCACCTCTTCTTTACCAATTCTTTTATAGGATGTATCATCATGCAGAAGGTGTAGCACTTCTTCTTTATATTTCATATAGTCTATTAGGACAACACCCCCTTCTTTATCAGCTGGTCTTATTATTTGCTCAGAATTTCCTTCCATTTCCTTTAGGGCTTCATTTTCTTCCTTCGTAATATTGTACTTTTTACTTTTATTTTTATACAAATAGTCCGTGATCTCCTGTTCACACACATTTATAAAAGTGTCCACAGTTGCATTGTTTTGAGGGATAAAACTGCTAGGTTTTTGAAAAGGTTGAACTCTGTTGTATTACTTCCCTTATAGATGCTCTTTAGCATAATATCCCATCCTAGTAACTTTAGACTAAGTATTATTTCATTATTGTCCTAGCTTCTAGTAGGAATGAATTTTAACCCTTTATTAAGGACACTGATATGTGCTTCATTCAATGTAAACGATGACAAATTAAATACCAGGGATTTATCTCCAACTTCACTCATCTTTCTTCTATATTCGACTGCCTTCTTTTTCTTCCTCTGCTTGTTGATCTTATCTCTTTTCTGTTCCTTGTTTCTCTTATGCGCAGTGGAAGTAAAAAAAACATATTCTGTGGACCATTTTTTGGCCTGGCCCCCATGTTATTAGTAGTTGCTGTTTCCTGATTCTCTTGCACTGTTTCTTGAATGATCGGCACTTCAGCTGTATGTATGATGCTATCTTCTTGTATAAGTGTAATATGGCTATCATTAGAGTCATTCCTTCTTATTACCCTCTCATTCTCTTTTTCTCTTGTGTTGTTTACCACCAATGTTCTCTTTCCACCATATTGTGACTGCTTCTCTTGTGCTGTATTCTCTCTTGCCATGATGCCTTCATTGTTATATGACCTCGGCCAAGTGAAGACATCTCCCCCTTTGGAAGTCAGCATAATCTCTCCTCAGTTTTTTAGTTTTAGTCTGTTCTAATTTGTTGTCATATAGGGAATATTTTATAGTACACATCATCGATTTTAGCCATACAGTTTTCATTTTCATACTCCCACTCCATAAAGCATTGCTAGTCTTCCACTTTCTTTATCAGTTCCTGTTGTCTCGGTTTAAAGTGGTCAATAAGTTTGTGTTTGTGTCTTTCGGCTTTTCCCGGTTAGGGGTTGCCACAGCGGAACTCCGGTCCGCTAATAATTGATAGTAGATTTTTACGTACGGGGTTACCAGCCCTGACGCACAACCTTCAATGAAGGCATGCCTCATTCACATATGCCTCCACACAGAATGCACTCAAGCTGAGAATCGAATGAGACAACGTCTTGCTATGAGGTGACAACGCTACCGCAGCACATATAATTACGACTGAGCTCTAAATTTAAACTTTGCCATTTCTTCAATAACACTGGTTGTGTGTTGCCTTGTGTCAGCCTTACCAGTACCCTTAAACCTCTCTGTACTATCTGATGGTATAGGCACGCCTCCAAGTTGCCATTGCAACCTTTTCAATTCATAAAAACAGTCCTCTAACATTCTTACATCTTTATAAAAATTCTGCATATCAATGTTGTTTTGTTTAACTTGACTGCCTGTATTCGTTGGCATATCTTGCTCTAGAAAGCTGAGTCTTAATAATGGATTGCCTGTGTTATTAATTAAGAATCTATTGGACTTACTTTGTGGAGCGATCACCTTCCCATAGTCTGTTCTCCTGATAATAGGTGCCATTTTTCACCTGCATACCGTTCTCCATTAATAACTGAACTTTCCATCTGTTGTAATCCATTATCTTCCATTTGTCACCCTTCAGCCATGATTCTTGTAGTCCTGATGAAGAACAAACTAAATCCAACACAGAGTTGAAGCTTTTTCAATTAAAACTCATAAAACATTTATTGATGCCAAAAGTAAAAAATAAAAAAGTAAAATGCTGTTCAATTGATGGAAAGCTCCATGGTGGACAAAACTCAATAAGATAAGCGCTTTTGGATCCCAGCACTGATCCTTCTTCAGATCTAACTCTCCACCATTGTTTCTTAGCTTTTATAGAATCTCTCCACCAATGACAGGGTCCAGAGGGGGAGCTGTCAATAAATGTTTTATGAGTTTTAATTGAAAAAGCTTCAATGCTTTTTTGGCTGGAGAAGAAAGTAGTGGACGCCCTGGCTGTGGAATACGTGCTGGTTTTTGCTAGAGTTTTTGATCTTTTTCTTACGCAGCACTTTCCTGCTAGCTCTTGTTATCTGTGTTGGTTTTATATATATATATATATATATATATATATATGAGATGACAATACCATACACCCTGAATCACCAACAGCTGAAGTTACCCAGAGCAAGTAAACATTTGCCCAGCATCTAAACATATGCCCTTTTCCCACTGTAGTGTGACCCTGAGATCCCGGAGTTACTATATATATATATATATATATACATATATATATATATATATATATATATATACATACATATATATATATATATATATATATATATATATATATATATATATATATATATATATAGTTAGGCCGATGTGTTTGTGCTCGGTGTTGGACAACTGTTTATTTGTCCTGGGTAACTTCAGCTTTTCATGATTCTGCATTTACGGTATTGTTGTCTTGAGAGTGTGACCGTCAGTATTTTGGGCTTCATGATTTAGTAGTAGACCCATATATATATATATATATATATATATATATATATATATATATATATAAATATGGGTCCCCTTCAGTAGATCGAACCTTTAAAAATTCGAACCTCACATTGCCAAGACCATATGATCGAACTTTTAAAAGTTCAAACAGACTGAATGGAGATCCACATACAGTGCAGAATGGGAAGAATTCCCTTTTCTGCAATGTAGTGCAATCTCGGAGTTGGTATATTTAAGTAGTGGGGGGTGTGGGGGGCATAGCCAACTACGAGATTACCAAACCTCAGACAAAAGACAATATTCTGGAAATTATCAGCTCAGACTTAGTATATGCAAGTGTGCTTTTGTGATGATTCATTCTCCATTTTTCAGAACTCAGCAGGTCCCAGCATTTCAAATGGTTACTGGTTTATTCCTGAATTTGCCATTATTTTTAGGGCAGAAAGGTAATGACTTTTTCAGGTGGCTGCTTAGATGCTGGAAAAGTCAGGGTGAATGTAACAGCCCTCTCAGTCTAGTCCATTTGTGGGGATTGTTGGGAAATGTGTCTAGATCTTCTACAAGCTATAGATTTGCCCTGGATAAGTCCCTAAAGACAGTCTTATTTGGCAGTGGGATGGTACCACTAGGCCTGACAGTGAAGATGACTGATTTAAGTTCAGATTTTTCAAGGATGAGGAGATGTGGATTAGCATTCATGTGGGATCTAGGTTAGTTACATCAGGGACAGTGATGTCAGATCCATGGTAACCAAATGAAATGTCAGGACCCCGTTTAGTGAGTCCCGTAATATGGAGAGTGAAAGTAAAAAAATGGACTTACATATTCCAAGTCCAAAATGGCTTTTTCTTACAATATTCCCTTTCTTTTGAGGTATGCATACCATTCAACTGTCCAGATTTTCACAGAATGCTCAGATTTTTGCCTCATATTTTTGGTTTGATCCTCATAAAATTTGTGGTTTTCTGGATTTTGTCTCAAGTCAGTGATGAATGAATTCACTAAATACTGACAGGCATTTGAGCTTCAGTCTTCATATCCTTCAGAGAAAGCATGGTAACACAAGATCATTTATTGTGGTGACTTTCTAAGTATCTATGAGCAATATTTAAAATATGTCCCTATTTTAGTGACTTTGTACCCCCATTATTTTTGGCTTTGTCCAGATTCTTTGGGCTAAGAAGTTAAGAGGTATGAAGATATGGCAGTCTTGGAATTAGTATATATATATATATATATATATATATATATATATATATATATATATATATATATATATATATATATATATATATATCTTTACTCTCCCCTCCTGTGCGTGGCTGCTGACTGAGCTGTTCTGTCTGTTAGTGTACTTAGATAGAAGGTCTTGTATGTGTGCCTTATTTAGAATTCTGGTAGAAGGTATTTTTCTCCACTCTCTTAACTCCTGAAAGTGTTCGGTTGTGGACTCCTAAGAACTACTATTTCCACCCGCCAAATCCTGCCTTGGTTCCCCCCTGGGTTACCTAAACCACCCTGGACAAAACCACAGTTACCATCACTCTGGTAGAAGGTATTTTTCTCCACTCTCTTAACTCCTGGAAGTGTTCGTTTGTGGACTCCTAAGAACTACTATTTCCACCCGCCAAATCCTGCCTTGGTTCCCCCCTGGGTTACCTAAACCACCCTGGACAAAACCACAGTTACCATCACTCTGGTAGAAGGTATTTTTCTCCACTCTCTTAACTCCTGGAAGTGTTCGTTTGTGGACTCCTAAGAACTACTATTTCCACCCGCCAAATCCTGCCTTGGTTCCCTCCTGGGTTACCTAAACCACCCTGGACAAAACCACAGTTACCATCACTCTGGTAGAAGGTATTTTTCTCCACTCTCTTAACTCCTGGAAGTGTTCGTTTGTGGACTCCTATGAACTACTATTTCCACCTGCCAAATCCTGCATTGGTTCCCCCCTGCGTTACCTAAACCACCCTGGACAAAACCACAGTTACCATCACTCTGGTATAAGGTATTTTTCTCCACTCTCTTAACTCCTGGAAGTGCTCGTTTGTGGACTCCTAAGAACTACTATTTCCACCTGCCAAATCCTGCCTTGGTTCCCCCCTGGGTTACCTAAACCACCCTGGACAAAACCACAGTAACCATCACTCTGGTATAAGGTATTTTTCTCCACTCTCTTAACTCCTGGAAGTGCTCGTTTGTGGACTTCTAAGAACTACTATTTCCACACGCCAAATCCTGCCTTGGTTCCCCCCTGGGTTACCTAAACCACCCTGGACAAAACCACAGTTACCATCACTCTGGTAGAAGGTATATTTCTCCACTCTCTTAACTCCTGGAAGTGTTCGTTTGTGGACTCCTAAGAACTACTATTTCCACCCGCCAAATCCTGCCTTGGTTCCCCCCTGGGTTACCTAAACCACCCTGGACAAAACCACAGTTACCATCACTCTGGTAGAAGGTATTTTTCTCCACTCTCTTAACTCCTGGAAGTGTTCGTTTGTGGACTCCTAAGAACTACTATTTCCACCCGCCAAATCCTGCCTTGGTTCCCCCCTGGGTTACCTAAACCACCCTGGACAAAACCACAGTTACCATCACTGTATGTTACAGTGTTTTTTTTTTACTTTTATTCAAAGAGTATTACTTATGCTATTTTTTTTTCTCTACTCTTGTTACTTTAAATAGACTACTGCCAGTCTCTGCCAGCAGCAACCCCCCCCTCCCTGTTTCATTTTACTACTCTATCCTTTAGACTGCCTCTTCATTTTGTAGACCCTTATCTTCTTCAATCCAGCCCTTAATCTATCTGTGTCTTTAATACTTGCCTTTCACCTTCTCCCTCTTCCTATGCTCTTCTCTTTCCCCCCCTGGGAACTTTGTAGTGTCTCCATCTACCCTCCTCACTGTTTGTATTTTCGTATGCTCTCCTGACTCTTTCCTTCTTCCTTGTTGTTCTTTTTTTTCCCTTTTCTTTTGCCCTGACTACATTCTCTGTCCCTTAATCTGAGCAACCTGTTTTAAGGCTGCTTTCTTCACCACCTCTACATATTCTAGGCTTCCCTTGAGCCTATCCCCATACTTGACTTACTCTCAGCCTCACTTATCTGCTATCTTTCCCCTTTTCTCACTATCCTCCTTTAGCCAGCCTTCTGCCCTTGAATTGCACCTTACTGATTGTTTTCTCTCCCACTTGCTCTTCCATTGTTTTGTGTACCTCTGGTTACTCCTCTATGTTTCTTCATTTCTGCCTAGTCCCTTCCTCTCTAACTGTACTTACACCCCCTTCCTTTTTGTATCCTCTCCTCTCCATGTCCTCCTCCATTTTTGAGCTCAATCCTATTCCTACACCTCTCTCCACATACTGCTGTGTTTGTTTCTATCTGTAGAGAGTTACCTTTCTGGTCTATACATTATATTTTGTATTCGACTTCTCCTTTTCTAGTGCCACTTTTTCCTACCTGCTGTTTAGTGTACTTCCTGTTTTTTCCCTCTTCTCTGTATCCATCTATCTCCACCCACCTTTACTTGTTCTTATTTCCATTCCTTTTGCAACTTGAATACACTGCCCGCTTGGATCTCTACTTCCGCTTGGAACTTATATATAGGGGAATTACCAAAGGGCGCCATCTTTACTCTCCTCCTGTGCGTGGCTGCTGACTGAGCTGTTCTGTCTGTTAGTGTACTTAGATAGAAGGTCTTGTATGTGTGCCTTATTTAGAATTGTAAGTTATTGAACGACAGTATTACCTATCTTATTGCTGTATTACGCTAAATGTAACCTTACTTCCTATGTTGTATTGCAATTAGTTGCTTTTTATGTACCTTGTCCCTGTATATTTCTAGCTAGTAATAGCACAGCTGCTTTCCGCCTAAACTGTGGCGCATGAAACGCTGATTAAATGCTAGGCGTTACAGCTATTTTTGTACCTGTGTTTGCGACTTTAGGATTTTAAACAAGTATGTATATTACTGGTCATCACTGATATTTGTGAAACGCTAAGGTTATTGCTTGTTCTGGCGTACGTTGCTGTTTGTGGGCTACTAATACCTTGCCTTGTGTAGCTGAATGTAACGCGGCTTCTACTAAGCGCGTTAGAGCGACTTGAACCTTGGTTGCGTGTTCATGATTATACACTAATATGTACTGCTGGTTTTGTAGTACGGTGGTGTTTCTGGACTATTATTAACTGGTCTTGTGTAGCTGATTGTAATCATGGGTTTCTACTAAGCGCGCTAGAGCTACATGCACCTTTGGTTGTGTGTACAGGGTTTTATACTATTTTATACTTTGTTGTTTGTGGGTTATTATTTGTGGGCATTACTTATTACTTGCTTTTTGGAATTGATTGAAACGCTGCTTTATTAGGCGCGTTACAGCTACATGTACTTTTAGCTGCGTTTTCAGGACTGGAAATTGATATTTCTTTGCTGCTTATTTCTTATTCAGTGCAACGTTGAGGATATCACTGGTTTTGGTGTAAAGTTGCTTTTGTGGACTACCATGTATTAGTACTTCAGACCTGAATTCCACTTTACCTCTGGCGTGGGCCGTTTGTTTCTGTGCTTATGTTGTTGATATATTAAATATTGTATTGTTAATTACTATCTTTTGCACTTCTTCGTGTCTGTGCTTACGTCCTAGATATAGTATGGTATTGCACTGGCTATGTACTATCTCTTTGTAATATAATGCGATTTTTCCTTGCTCTATATGGTTTTTAGTGTGTTAGGCTAGACTTACAATTTTAGTCTTGGTGCCGCTAACCTTATAGCTACTTGCTTGAAGGGAGATGTGACTACTTCCGTTCTTTTTGTGGTGGCGTTGTTGCATTTTAGTTTTTGGCTTCAACGGATGCTTAATGAGGGTTCTACATGAGAAAGTGCTAAGCTGTAGGAATTACATATATTTTTCCCGCCTTATCACTGTTAGACTTCCTCTAGGTAGCTTTTCGCGCGTTGTTCCACATTACTGCGTCCAGACTAAAGCTATTGTTTTCTACACTGGGTTTCTGCACTCTACATTTTTAGTAGTGTCTTGTAGAAACCTGTGCCTGTTGTGTGCATGCAGATAATGAAAATTGTTACTTTACTCTTGACACTAAGCCGACAGTTAGTTGTACCTTGTTGATTTGCCTAGTTAATGTACATATGTTATTACTCCATGTAAAGAGTTATTTGCTTGTCATAGTTCAAAGTTATTATATGTTGCTCATTTTGTCTTTTTTACATATTGTTTCTCCACCAGCTGGTAGAAGGTATTTTTCTCCACTCTCTTAACTCCTGGAAGTGTTCGTTTGGGGACTCCTAAGAACTACTATTTCCACCCGCCAAATCCTGCCTTGGTTTCCCCCTGGGTTACCTAAACCACCCTGGACAAAACCACAGTTACCATCACTGTATGTTACAGTGTTTTTTTTTACTTTTATTCAAAGAGTATTACTTATGCTATTTTTTTTTTCTCTACTCTTGTTACTTTAAATAGACTACTGCCAGTCTCTGCCAGCAGCAACCCCCCCCTCCCTGTTTCATTTTACTACTCTATCCTTTAGACTGCCTCTTCATTTTGTAGACCCTTATCTTCTTCAATCCAGCCCTTAATCTATCTGTGTCTTTAGTACTTGCCTTTCACCTTCTCCCTCCTCCTATGCTCTTCTCTTTCCCCCCTGGGAACTTTGTAGTGTCTCCATCTGCCCTCCTCACTGTTTGTATTTTCGTATGCTCTCCTGACTCTTTCCTTCTTCCTTGTTGTTCTTTTTTTTCCCTTTTCTTTTGCCCTGACTACATTCTCTGTCCCTTAATCTGAGCAACCTGTTTTAAGGCTGCTTTCTTCACCACCTCTACATATTCTAGGCTTCCCTTGAGCCTATCCCCATACTTGACTTACTCTCAGCCTCACTTATCTGCTATCTTTCCCCTTTTCTCACTATCCTTCTTTAGCCAGCCTTCTGCCCTTGAATTGCACCTTACTGATTGTTTTCTCTCCCACTTGCTCTTCCATTGTTTTGTGTACCTCTGGTTACTCCTCTATGTTTCTTCATTTCTGCCTAGTCCCTTCCTCTCTAACTGTACTTACACCCCCTTCCTTTTTGTATCCTCTCCTCTCCATGTCCTCCTCCATTTTTTGAGCTCAATCCTATTCCTACACCTCTCTCCACATACTGCTGTGTTTGTTTCTATCTGTAGAGAGTTACCTTTCTGGTCTATACATTATATTTTGTATTCGACTTCTCCTTTTCTAGTGCCACTTTTTCCTACCTGCTGTTTAGTGTACTTCCTGTTTTTTTCCCTCTTCTCTGTATCCATCTATCTCCACCCACCTTTACTTGTTCTTATTTACATTCCTTTTGCAACTTGAATACACTGCCCGCCCCTTGGATCTCTACTTCCGCTTGGAACTTATATATAGGGGAATTACCAAAGGGCGCCATCTTTACTCTCCCCTCCTGTGCGTGGCTGCTGACTGAGCTGTTCTGTCTGTTAGTGTACTTAGATAGAAGGTCTTGTATGTGTGCCTTATTTAGAATTGTAAGTTATTGAACGACAGTATTACCTATCTTATTGCTGTATTACGCTAAATGTAACCTTACTTCCTATGTTGTATTGCAATTAGTTGCTTTTTATGTACCTTGTCCCTGTATATTTCTAGCTAGTAATAGCACAGCTGCTTTCCGCCTAAACTGTGGCGCATGAAACGCTGATTAAATGCTAGGCGCGTTACAGCTATTTTTGCACCTGTGTTTGCGACTTTAGGATTTTAAACAAGTATGTATATTACTGGTCATCACTGATATTTGTGAAACGCTAAGGTTATTGCTTGTTCTGGCGTACGTTGCTGTTTGTGGGCTACTAATACCTTGCCTTGTGTAGCTGAATGTAACGCGGCTTCTACTAAGCGCGTTAGAGTGACTTGAACCTTGGTTGCGTGTTCATGATTATACACTAATATGTACTGCTGGTTTTGTAGTACGGTGGTGTTTCTGGACTATTATTAACTGGTCTTGTGTAGCTGATTGTAATCGCGGTTTCTACTAAGCGCGCTAGAGCTACATGCACCTTTGGTTGTGTGTACAGGGTTTTATACTATTTTATACTTTGTTGTTTGTGGGTTATTATTTGTGGACATTACTTATTACTTGCTTTTTGAAATTGATTGAAACGCTGCTTTATTAGGCGCGTTACAGCTACATGTACTTTTAGCTGCGTTTTCAGGACTGGAAATTGATATTTCTTTGCTGCTTATTTCTTATTCAGTGCAACGTTGAGGATATCACTGGTTTTGGTGTAAAGTTGCTTTTGTGGACTACCATGTATTAGTACTTCAGACCTGAATTCCACTTTACCTCTGGCGTGGGCCGTTTGTTTCTGTGCTTATGTTGTTGATATATTAAATACTGTATTGTTAATTACTATCTTTTGCACTTCTTGGTGTCTGTGCTTACGTCCTAGATATAGTATGGTATTGCACTGGCTATGTACTATCTCTTTGTAATATAACGTGATTTTTCCTTGCTCTATATGGTTTTTAGTGTGTTAGGCTAGACTTACAATTTTAGTCTTGGTGCCGCTAACCTTATAGCTACTTGCTTGAAGGGAGATGTGACTACTTCCGTTCTTTTTGTGGTGGCGTTGTTGCATTTTAGTTTTTGGCTTCAACGGATGCTTAATGAGGGTTCTACATGAGAAAGTGCTAAGCTGTAGGAATTACATATATTTTTCCCGCCTTATCACTGTTAGACTTCCTCTAGGTAGCTTTTAGCGTTGTTCCACATTACTGCGTCCAGACTAAAGCTATTGTTTTCTACACTGGGTTTCTGCACTCTACATTTTTAGTAGTGTCTTGTAGAAACCTGTGACTGTTGTGTGCATGCAGATAAAGGAAAATTGTTACTTTACTCTTGACACTAAGCCGACAGTTAGTTGTACCTTGTTGATTTGCCTAGTTAATGTACATATGTTATTACTCCATGTAAAGAGTTATTTGCTTGTCATAGTTCAAAGTTATTATATGTTGCTCATTTTGTCTTTTTTACATATTGTTTCTCCACCAGCTGCTAGAAGGTATTTTTCTCCACTCTCTTAACTCCTGGAAGTGTTCGTTTGTGGACTCCTAAGAACTACTATTTCCACCCGCCAAATCCTGCCTTGGTTCCCCCCTAGGTTACCTAAACCACCCTGGACAAAACCACAGTTACCATCACTGTATGTTACAGTGTTTTTTTTTACTTTTATTCAAAGAGTATTACTTATGCTATTTTTTTTTCTCTACTCTTGTTACTTTAAATAGACTACTGCCAGTCTCTGCCAGCAGCAACCCCCCCCCCCCTGTTTCATTTTACTACTCTATCCTTTAGACTGCCTCTTCATTTTGTAGACCCTTATCTTCTTCAATCCAGCCCTTAATCTATCTGTGTCTTTAGTACTTGCCTTTCACCTTCTCCCTCTTCCTATGCTCTTCTCTTTCCCCCCTGGGAACTTTGTAGTGTCTCCATCTACCCTCCTCACTGTTTGTATTTTCGTATGCTCTCCTGACTCTTTCCTTCTTCCTTGTTGTTCTTTTTTTTCCCTTTTCTTTTGCCCTGACTACATTCTCTGTCCCTTAATCTGAGCAACCTGTTTTAAGGCTGCTTTCTTCACCACCTCTACATATTCTAGGCTTCCCTTGAGGCTATCCCCATACTTGACTTACTCTCAGCCTCACTTATCTGCTATCTTTCCCCTTTTCTCACTATCCTCCTTTAGCCAGCCTTCTGCCCTTGAATTGCACCTTACTGATTGTTTTCTCTCCCACTTGCTCTTCCATTGTTTTGTGTACCTCTGGTTACTCCTCTATGTTTCTTCATTTCTGCCTAGTCCCTTCCTCTCTAACTGTACTTACACCCCTTCCTTTTTGTATCCTCTCCTCTCCATGTCCTCCTCCATTTTTGAGCACAATCCTATTCCTACACCTCTCTCCACATACTGCTGTGTTTGTTTCTATCTGTAGAGAGTTACCTTTCTGGTCTATACATTATATTTTGTATTCGACTTCTCCTTTTCTAGTGCCACTTTTTCCTACCTGCTGTTTAGTGTACTTCCTGTTTTTTTCCCTCTTCTCTGTATCCATCTATCTCCACCCACCTTTACTTGTTCTTATTTACATTCCTTTTGCAACTTGAATACACTGCCCGCCCCTTGGATTTCTACTTCCGCTTGGAACTTATATATAGGGGAATTACCAAAGGGCGCCATCTTTACTCTCCCCTCCTGTGCGTGGCTGCTGACTGAGCTGTTCTGTCTGTTAGTGTACTTAGATAGAAGGTCTTGTATGTGTGCCTTATTTAGAATTGTAAGTTATTGAACGACAGTATTACCTATCTTATTGCTGTATTACGCTAAATGTAACCTTACTTCCTATGTTGTATTGCAATTAGTTGCTTTTTATGTACCTTGTCCCTGTATATTTCTAGCTAGTAATAGCACAGCTGCTTTCCGCCTAAACTGTGGCGCATGAAACGCTGATTAAATGCTAGGCGCGTTACAGCTATTTTTGTACCTGTGTTTGCGACTTTAGGATTTTAAACAAGTATGTATATTACTGGTCATCACTGATATTTGTGAAACGCTAAGGTTATTGCTTGTTCTGGCGTACGTTGCTGTTTGTGGGCTACTAATACCTTGCCTTGTGTAGCTGAATGTAACGCGGCTTCTACTAAGCACGTTAGAGCGACTTGAACCTTGGTTGCGTGTTCATGATTATACACTAATATGTACTGCTGGTTTTGTAGTACGGTGGTGTTTCTGGACTATTATTAACTGGTCTTGTGTAGCTGATTGTAATCGCGGTTTCTACTAAGCGCGCTAGAGCTACATGCACCTTTGGTTGTGTGTACAGGGTTTTATACTATTTTATACTTTGTTGTTTGTGGGTTATTATTTGTGGGCATTACTTATTACTTGCTTTTTGGAATTGATTGAAACGCTGCTTTATTAGGCGCGTTATAGCTACATGTACTTTTAGCTGCGTTTTCAGGACTGGAAATTGATATTTCTTTGCTGCTTATTTCTTATTTAGTGCAACGTTGAGGATATCACTGGTTTTGGTGTAAAGTTGCTTTTGTGGACTACCATGTATTAGTACTTCAGACCTGAATTCCACTTTACCTCTGGCGTGGGCCGTTTGTTTCTGTGCTTATGTTGTTGATATATTAAATACTGTATTGTTAATTACTATCTTTTGCACTTCTTCGTGTCTGTGCTTACGTCCTAGATATAGTATGGTATTGCACTGGCTATGTACTATCTCTTTGTAATATAACGTGATTTTTCCTTGCTCTATATGGTTTTTAGTGTGTTAGGCTAGACTTACAATTTTAGTCTTGGTGCCGCTAACCTTATAGCTACTTGCTTGAAGGGAGATGTGACTACTTCCGTTCTTTTTGTGGTGGCGTTGTTGCATTTTGGTTTTTGGCTTCAACGGATGCTTAATGAGGGTTCTACATGAGAAAGTGCTAAGCTGTAGGAATTACATATATTTTTCCCGCCTTATCACTGTTAGACTTCCTCTAGGTAGCTTTTCGCGCGTTGTTCCACATTACTGCGTCCAGACTAAAGCTATTGTTTTCTACACTGGGTTTCTGCACTCTACATTTTTAGTAGTGTCTTGTAGAAACCTGTGCCTGTTGTGTGCATGCAGATAAAGGAAAATTGTTACTTTACTCTTGACACTAAGCCGACAGTTAGTTGTACCTTGTTGATTTGCCTAGTTAATGTACATATGTTATTACTCCATGTAAAGAGTTATTTGCTTGTCATAGTTCAAAGTTATTATATGTTGCTCATTTTGTCTTTTTTACATATTGTTTCTCCACCAGCTGGTAGAAGGTATTTTTCTCCACTCTCTTAACTCCTGGAAGTGTTCGTTTGTGGACTCCTAAGAACTACTATTTCCACCCGCCAAATCCTGCCTTGGTTCCCCCCTGGGTTACCTAAACCACCCTGGACAAAACCACAGTTACCATCACTGTATGTTACAGTGTTTCTTTTTTACTTTTATTCAAAGAGTATTACTTATGCTATTTTTTTTTCTCTACTCTTGTTACTTTAAATAGACTACTGCCAGTCTCTGCCAGCAGCAACCCCCCCTCCCTGTTTCATTTTACTACTCTATCCTTTAGACTGCCTCTTCATTTTGTAGACCCTTACCTTCTTCAATCCAGCCCTTAATCTATCTGTGTCTTTAGTACTTGCCTTTCACCTTCTCCCTCCTCCTATGCTCTTCTCTTTCCCCCCTGGGAACTTTGTAGTGTCTCCATCTGCCCTCCTCACTGTTTGTATTTTCGTATGCTCTCCTGACTCTTTCCTTCTTCCTTGTTGCTCTTTTTTTCCCTTTTCTTTTGCCCTGACTACATTCTCTGTCCCTTAATCTGAGCAACCTGTTTTAAAGCTGCTTTCTTCACCACCTCTACATATTCTAGGCTTCCCTTGAGCCTATCCCCATACTTGACTTACTCTCAGCCTCACTTATCTGCATTCTTTCCCCTTTTCTCACTATCCTCCTTTAGCCAGCCTTCTGCCCTTGAATTGCACCTTACTGATTGTTTTCTCTCCCACTTGCTCTTCCATTGTTTTGTGTGTGCCCCGCTCCTCTCCCCACCCTACCCCCATATCCCACCCACCCCTGGGTGTCCTTACCTTATAGCTCTCTAGACACTCCCCCATATCCCCTAGCCTATTACCATCCCTCTTATCAGTTAAGCTCTCCCCTTAGCTATAATTCACTCTTTCCTTTTCTCCTCCTACTTCCTGCTACTTTAGCTACTCCCATCTCTAACATTCACCTCCAAATCATTCTTCTACTTCACTTGTACTTCATCTAGACTAAGCTACCCCTTGTACCTACTAATTCTATCAGCATCTACCTACTATTGACAACCTCTATCCAGGTCTTGATGTTTACTTCTTCTTTCTCTTAAATACCACATACTACTGGTTATTTCATAACCACTGGCTCTTGCACTGACCAACTCTCACAACCTATATCATCCTAACACCTACTCAATACCATGCCTCCTATACTAAAACCCTTTCTCTTATATATCTTTCTCTTTACCACTATTCTAGCCTCTCTTTCTATATCCTACTATATCACCCTCTTTGAAAACAACTCTTTAAAGGAACAAAATCACCATCTCCAGCAAACACTACCTTCATCTTTTCTCACTACCCTTAATCACAGTAACATAACCTGCTCCACTAATTTTCTTCTACCAAAATACCATAGAATAACTCATATAACATTCTACCTTAACAAAAGATATTGTAACAACTTACTCAAAATCCTTAAATTCCTATTCTACTCCAATCATTACCTCCTACTACATGGAGACATACATCCTAACCCTGGTCCCTACACTAAGACTAATCTAAACACAAATACACATTCTCTACCTATACCTCAACCAAGTATGAAAACATCTAACTCCCTTCTAATAGCTCACCTAAATATTAGAAGCATAAACAACAAAGTTCATCATCTCCATGCACTATTGAACTTGCACTCATTTGACATATTATGTCTTACAGAAACATGGTTAAAACCCTCTACTCATGACCAGGAAATAACCCCTCCTGGCTACAACATACTCAGATATGATCGTAAAAATAAGAAAGGTGGTGGTATAGCCATCTTCTATAAATCCAATCTCCAACTTATCATCCATAATGAACTTTCACTAACAGACCCCAAAGCTGAATCATTATCTACCAAACTCCAAATTAATAATAACAAATCTATCTATCTAATTTGTATATATCTCCCCCCTGGTAAAAATACTCAGACTCTAGAAAACTTACTAAGCTCACTTTCCAACCAACAACATCAAGAAACAATAATACTTGGTGATTTTAATATTGACTGGATAACCTGTTCAAACCAACACCCAACTAACCATATTAATCTATATGGGTTCAGGCAATTAATAACAACTCCTACTAGAATCCATAAACAAAATAGAAAAGAAACAACTCTTGATTGGATCCTTATTAACAACCACCCTAGCAGTTACACTCCAGGAACCCTTCCTGATAATATTAGTGACCATATGCTTACATATGTCACAAGACAAAAGTGAATATTCCACCTTCTCATAATCTAAGAACATCCCGATCAAAAAAGTTCTTTAACCCTGAAAATTTCATTACTGAATTACAAGCTTGTGATTGGTCACCACTAATTCACCTTGAACTAAATAAAGCAGTGACCTACTTTAATACAAACTTTCTTCAGATCCTTGATCATCATGCCCCTTTTCACTCAACTAGAATAAGATCCAAAGCTGCTCCATGGCTTTCTAAACAAACAAAAGATAAAATGATCCTCAGAAATAAAATCTGGGCCAAATGGAGATCTACTAAATGTCCAGCTGATCATCTCCTCTTCAAACAATTACGAAATGCCACCAAAAAAGATACTGTCAGAGATAAAAAGGAATATTATCTTAACCTACAACAAAGTAGTCAAAAAACCCCTCAAAAATTCTGGTTAAGCATCAATAAACTTCTTAAACCAGGACAGGCACCTACTCCTACCCCTACAGGCTTTCACCTTAACAATGCTACACAGATCCCTGATACCTTTAATAAGTATTTCACAGAAGCCATCCAATCCCTAGCTAACTCATTACCTACACCAACTGCATCCCCAACTAATACCTCTGTACCCTCAGCTAAGAACTTTCAAATCCAACCCGTTGCTACATCTCTTATTTATAAGCTTCTTAAGAATCTCAAACCCTGCACCCCATCTGCTGACCAACTCCCATCTGAATACCTACAAATAGCTGCTAAAGCTATCAATTATCCAGTCTCCATACTGATAAATAGGACAATTACTGAAGGAACAATCCCCACCTTATGGAAAATATCTCATATAATTCCCCTACATAAAGGAGGTTCATCAACTGAACTCTCAAATTTTCGTCCTATTGCATTACTTTCCCCATTAGCCAAAATTATGGAAAGATGTATTCACAAACAAATTCTTAACTACCTTCTTCAAAACAAACTTCTAGCCGACTGTCAACATGGGTTTAGACCATTCCACAGCACAACAACTGCTCTCCTTTCCTTCTCTGACTCCATAAACAATAATAGAAATAATAACTGCTTCTCCTCAGCACTTTTTATAGATCTGTCCAAAGCCTTTGATATGGTTAACCACAATATACTCCTTGACAAACTTAACCTTTATTCTCTTAGCCCACACTCACTACAGTGGTTTAGGATCTATCTCCATAACAGGCAACAAGCAGTCCTTTGGGAGAACAACCTATCTTCCTTACTTCCAGTTAATATTGGAGTTCCACAAGGTTCAATCCTAGGTCCCCTTCTTTTTTCTTTATTCATCAATGACTTACATTTGAATATACCACAAGCCACCTGCATTCAATATGCTGATGACTCAACATTAATCTGCACTGCTAAAAATCTTCCCTCCCTCCAGTCCCTCACCCAATCTGTCTTTCAATATGTTGAAAATTGGTTCATGAAACACTGCCTCCTCCTTAACCCTAAAAAAACCAAGCTTCTTCTCTTTACTCCCACTCATAAATCTCCCACACCTCTCTTTACTATCTCATCTAATAATGCGACCAGCATAAACCCTGATAAGACCACTCGACTGCTAGGTGTAACTATTGATAATCATCTAAATTTTGATGAACATATTAATATCACTATTAAAACTGTCAACAAAAAAATTGGAACACTCTACAGAATTAAACCCTTTCTTACCCCAGAAGTTAGAAAAACTATTGCTCAAACACACCTGATCTCCACCCTCTTCTATGCCTCACCTATCTACACTAACTTATCCAAAAACAACACTACCAAACTCTCTATCTGCTACAATAGCATAGCCAGATTCATTACTGCTACTCCCCAACGTACTCACCATTGTATTAACCTCAAACTTCTAAACTGGTTAGAGCTAAATAACCACTTACTCTATCAACAACTACTCATCATTCATAAGACCCTTTACTACCCTGATGCCACCCCTAGCCTTACAAAACTGATCATACCTTATAAAACCTAGCCACACTCCGTTCTGCTAATAAACTCCTTGTATCTCTAACTAAATCACATAATAAAGCTGGGGATGCATTACTCTCAAATTCCATTGGTAAAATCTGGAATCAACTCCCACAAGAAATAACTAATCTAAACTCTACCTCTCTTTTCAAAAAACACATTAAAGAACATCTCAAAACACAACGGCTGTGTCCTTGTGCAAATCCCGACTGAAATCATGCTCTCACTCAACTATTTTTACAACCTTTCCCCCCTTACTTAGCTACTCATGATAACTTCCAAGAGTTTTAGAATTTTATCTAAGAATTAGGCTTTACCAGAAATTTTTTATTCTGCCTGAGTAAACTTTTTTGTTGTTATTTGTTACTCTTACTGTTTTTAAAAGCATTTTATATTACTATGTAGTATAGATTTATCTCCTATTTTACTAAGTGTTATGTGTTGAAACAAATTTTTCATTCTACCTGTATTGTTTTTTTTACTTATATTATGCGTTATGTAACAAATCATTGTTTACTGCCTGTATTGGAGCTTTTCTCCCCGGGCCTCTACTGAAAACGGATATTTATGTCCAGTTAGACTAGCCCAGTCAACAAATGTAAAATAAAATAAATAAATAAAATAAATATATATGTATATATAAGTTCATGGCATACAACGGGCCTGCCTCCTTGCAAAACATAAGTTTAAAAGAGAAAACCATGATCAATATTCTCTCTTCTCCTGCATTTTCAATCTGTTTTTTTTTTTAAGTGTGTCGGCACTCGGTATTACAAGTGCCATCATTTCAATAAATAGCCAAGATCCTCTGATGAGTAGTCTTACTGTTTGCTGCAGCCCATTGGTATTAAAAAAGTATAGCAAATATTGAGCATATCTATTAATGGGGATGCAAAGTGTGCCAGTTAATGCATAAATAACTAATTTCCTTGGAAAAAAAGTATTTGGTTTGATACTTCACCACTCAGTAGTGATAAGGGCATTCCCATAATGTGCAGGGGGCATTGATGAGAATCCATAGCAATAAAGTAACAGCTGAATTTGTTAAGGGAGAGTTGGATCTCTAAGAATGCAAAGTTAGGGCTGTGGATAATCTGACATGAGGCAATACCATATCTAACAAATAGAGATGCGCCCCCTGTAGCCACCTGAGGGTCTAAAGGCATAACAGACACTAAACCCTGGGATAGATGGCAAGCTGCCATTGTATTGAAATCAGGTCTTCAGTAATTACACAAATATGAATGTGTCTGAGTAGTAAGATGGCCACAAAATCTTTTAACATTGAGTAGTGTCACTATGATGTTGTCAGAATTTCTATCTGACAAACACTTGGTGCCAAAGTGATAGCTTCAAACACAGTACCAAGAAATAAATTATAGTACCTTTTGGGAAGTCTGCCACCCCAGGTAACTACATCATCAATAAAATGCCCTTAAAAGCTGATTCAGTTGTCAGGGATCAGGAAACTCACATAGCCAGTAACCCAGCCTTCAGTCAACATGTGGTGTCTAAAGCTGTAAGAAAATCCTTCTATATTGCTCACTTATATGCAAAAACATGGCATCTAGGTCAAGAGAGGTCATCATACCTTTGTACTCGATCCTCATCAGGCCCATCATAGAGTGTAGTGTCCCCTTTGCTGTATGCCTGACCAGACACATGCAGCAAGTAGAACATCCACAAAGGTTCCTTACAAAAAGAAAACAGAGGGTTTACACAATATCCTATGCTGCTCACCTCTTTACTTAATATTACACAGACTTCTGAGAAGTGATCTTTGCCTGGAATGCAAGGCATCCCTGGACCCTGTTTTGATGAATCTTTTGCACATCCAAAAACAAACATAACTACTAGATTAAAAGGCTTAAATTTTGCTTGCAACATAAATAGGACATGTTTGAGAGACAGGTAAGTTTCCCTGAGAATTCCCATTCTCTGTAAGAGGCTCCCTATCCATGTGAAACAGAGTTCTTCATTATCCCTGTTTAAGTGCAACTTGGGCCAATGGATGGGTAATCGGAAATTCACTGCTGGTCTGGCTCTGTGTCGCTGATGGATAGAGGCAGTTAGTAAATCTCCCCTATAAATCAAATATAAATCAAATTTGCGGGTCATATTTGGGGTGCATAAGTCTGCATAATGTTTAAGGTCTTCACCTCCCATGCACAAGGCACAAGGTTCGATCCTGACCTCTGGTCAATGTCTGTTTGGAGTTTGCATGTTCTCCCTGTGTTTCTGTGGGTTTATCCCACCTCCAAAAAACATGCAGAGTGTTTCCACCTCAAACTTACCAATAAATGGAGCTGTGGGCAGCATCACAGACTCTACATGCTGCCCTGTAGGAGGAGGAGTTGTATAGACCAACCACTTTGGGCATCTACTGTAGTGCACATTATCCTCAAGACAGGAGAACACAGATCGCAGACTGTGCACCATGGCAGGGCTAGCCACTTAGTGCAAAATATGGCTCTAGGTGATTCAGTTATGTTGACTAATGTCACCAAAATGGGAATGGGTAATGGTTGAGGAACCGGCCTACTTCAATCTATGCCAGGGACCCAGGCTAATGATGGGAAGGTTTTATGCGCCCTTATTTGCCAAGTATGTGCCTGCCACAAAGTCCAGCAGCCCTGTGTCAATAAGCTACTGGCCAGCCAGTGTCCAGTTGCCAGCCTGGGTTACCTTTGACAGCTCTGTTGAGCAAAAGCTGGATGTAAAGCCAAGCAACCTGCCAAACATGAACTAAGAATTGCTATACATAGTGTAGGTTCACTGTCAGGATGGAGCTTGGAAGTGATGGTACAGAGAAGGCTGGACATCCTGTGTATCCAAGAGACAAGATGGAAGGGCAGTGCAGCCAAGCCCATACTACCCACAATGAGGGGTGTGGGGGGCTAAGCAATATTAAAGCAAAACTAAACAATATAATATGAAATTAAGTGGGGGGGCTTCACCCCCCACACCACCCATTGTGGGGGGGGTTGCCCCCACATCCCCCCTAACTATATATTCTAACTCCAGGGTCGCACTACAGTGGGGAAGGGGGCATATCCCATTTTCTTGTCAGTCAAATGAAGTGTCGGTCAAATGAAATTTCGGTCATTTGGTTTCAGGCAAATGGCTGTCGGGTAAATGGGAGTTTGGGCAAATGAAGTAGACCCGGTGAGGGATAGGCCTCAGAGGGTAGTGAGGCATGCCATCAGAATTTGTGACAGACTCATGGCAATCAGACTGCTGACTAAGGATAGGGCAATATTCATAATCCCAGCCTATGCCCCACAGCAGGGTTGTGATAGTGAGGAAAAGAGTGCATTCAGACAGCTGTTGCAGGACCTTCTAGATAAAGCAGGACAACATGAATTGGTGCTGATAATGAGTGACTTGAATGCACATATCAGAACAGATAGAACAGGGTATGAGGACTGCCTGGGTCCACATGGGTGGAGCAACAGAAATAAAGAAGGAGAGGCCATTCTAGACCTCTGCCTGGCAAATGGCTTGATACTAGCCAGCACATGGTTCAGAAAAAGACACAATCACAAGATCACATTCAGGAGTGGCCAACATGCATCAGGCAGAGTTCTTCCTAATAAGGAAAGGGCACTGGAGTAGAATCAGTGAATGGAAAGTAATTCCCAGTGAAACAGTTGGCTCACAGCATAAATCATTGGTTGCCACAATCAGGCACAAGCAGTGGTCAGAGAAGGCTCTAAGGTCAACTGAGACAAGGCTGAAGACTTGGAAGCTGACTGGAGAGAAAGTGCAACAGTTCAAAGAGTTACTCGGGGTTCTAGAAATCCAATATGAGGAGGAAATAGGTGGCACTGAAGAAGAATGATAGCACCTCAAAACAGCATGTGTAAGGACTACAGAACAGATATGTGGCCGAGCCAGGTATGGAAATAAGGAAAGCTGGTGGTGGAATGCAGAAGTCCAGAAAGTCATCAAAAGAAAGGAGTGCAGGAAAAAGCAGGAGATAGAAGAGATGGACCAGGCTAGAAAGGAATACTGGTTGGCTAACAAAGAAACTAAGAAAGGAGTTGCAAAAGCAAAAAAAAACAAGGCATCAGAGGCATTCTACCAGCTTCTGGAAAGCAACTAAGTAAGCGACAAAAAAACTATACCATGCCAGCAACAACCTGCTCACCAGCCCACAGGACATCAAAGGCAGATGGAAGGAGTACTTCCAGCAGGTTCTGAATGAAGAAAACCCCACAGAAGCTGTACTGGCCCAGACACAGCCTATGACGATAGAAGAAGAAGAAGAGCCTATCCTAAAAGAAGTAACAATAGCACTAAGGATAATGAAGTCAGGGAAAGCAGCAGGCACAGATGAGGTCACAGCAGATATGATAAAGATGCTGGATGAGATGGGGGAGAAATGGCTGCTGAGGGTACTCATAGCAGTGTGGACAGAAAGGCATATCCCAGACAACTGGAGAATAAGCATATTCATGCCAGTGTACAAGAACAAAGGGGACATCCACAACTGTGGACAGTACATAGGCACCAAACTCCTGTCACATTGCATGAAAGTTCTGGAAAGGGTAATTGATAAACAGATATGCAGAGTAGTAGAAAGTAAGATGGGAGATGAGCAGTTTGAATTCAGATCAGGATGCAGCACAACTGACTTGACATTTGCAGTGAGACAGAAAGTTAAAAAGAAACTAGAGATGAGGAAAAACTCCAACTGGGCATTCCTTGACTTGGAGAAAGGATATTACAAGGTCCCAAGAAAGCTGATTTGAGCAGTACTGTGGTTATTCCATGTCCCAGAAACATTGGTAGAATTAATGCAGGCTATGTACAGGGACCCAATGACTTAAGTACCAACATTGTTCATCCCAGTGGAAGTGAGTGTACATCAGCATTCAGCTCTGAGCCCACTGCTGTTCATACTGGTGATGGAATGCATTAGCAAACAGGTTGGATGGGATAGACCAACAAAGTTGCTGTATGCAGATGATGTGGCATTACAGGCAGACTCTGAATAATAACTTCAACAAAGGATAGGTAATGGAATGTAAAACTGAAAACACATGCAAAGAAACCAAGTACAGATAAGACAGTGGTAATGGCAGCAAATTGGGGAAATTAGAAGAAGCTGAGAATTGAGATAGAAGGGAAGACAGTGGAACAGGTTAACAACTTCAAGTATCTAGCAGGGGTGGCTGAATAGAAGGGAAGTTTGAATGAAGAGATCAAAGCTAGAATAAGAGGGTTAAAACCAAACCCCGGCATTTGAAAAATTCTGTTTACAGGAAAAAAAACTAAAAATAGGGTTTTTTTAAATGGGGCCCTCTTGGGGGAAAAACCCCGGTTAATAAAGCCAAGCGATAACTAAGTTGGAAGGGGCGGGGTTGGGAAACAAACCCGGTTGGGGCAAGAAAAAATTTTAGGCCTTTTAAGAGAGGGAAAAAAAGTAGCCCAATTGCCCGTTTTAAAAAAAACAGGTTTAGCGGTTTGGAAAATTTTGGGAAAAGCATAAAAAATTTTTGGTGGGTTTGGGGACAGTAAGGAAATAAGAGGGAAAAAAAGGGGCCCCTTCCAGCCAAAGGGTTGGGTGGTTTTAGAAGTTTTTTTACAAGTGGGCATACTTTGGGGTTTGGGGGAGGAGTGTTTTCTTTGTTTTTAAAATTTTTTTTGTGTTTTTATGTGAACAAAAAACCCCAAAAACCCCAAAAAGGGAAAAAATTTGGGAAAAAGGGGGATGATGGGGTATGGGGGATACATTTTTGGGTTTATGGTAGGTTTTAGGGGCCCCCGTTTTTTCGTTTTAATTTGTATTTTTTCCAAACCAATCCCTTTTTAATTTTAAACCATTAAATTTCCTTGGCATTTGGCAAATTCTTTAAAAAAGAAAAAATTGATTAAAAGCTTCCCTTTTTACAAAGCTAAATATCAATAATTCCATTCATTTTTCATTTTCCCTTTTAAAAGGGCCTTTTTTTAAAAAATTTACTTAACCAAAAACAATCATACTTTTTTTTTTGTTTTAAAGGGAAAAATTTGGGGCCCTTTTACATCCAAAAGGAAAACCTCCCCTTGGCAAACAATTACTTTTTCCCCTTTTTGTCAAAAATTGATAGTTTTAAACCTGTTCCCTTTTAAACCATTTTTTTAGTTAAAACCCCTTTTTTTTTGTTTTTCCCACCCTTTTAAAAATTGGAATTGTTTATTTGCAATTACTTTTTTTTGGTTTGGTTTGGGTGACCTTTTTAGAATTGCTTTTTTGAGTTGGAAAAAGGGAAAAGGGTTCCTTAAAAAAACCCGCCTGGGATTTTTTGAAAGGGTTTCCTTAGATGGTTTTAGCAAGGGGTTTCCCTTTAAATTTTGAAACAATTACTTTAAAGGGTCTGGTTTTAATTTGTTTCCCTTTTTTTTTCTTAAATTTTTTTTAACCTTTTTTGTTTTTTCCCTGGGCAGTTTTTAAACAGGAACAAATTTTTAAATTTCCTTGAAAGGAAAATAAACCAAAACCCCAAAAAATTTCCCCTCGAAGTCTGAAAATGAACAAGGGCCAAAGGTGAAAACCCGGGGTACGGAGGGTTTCTTTAGGGGCCCCAAATTTTTAATTTAAAGGAAATTTTTTACTTAAAATTAAACTTAAGTTTTTCTTTTTATTTTTTTTTTATAAATTTTTAACCCTTTTTTAAAAAAAAATCTTTTTTAATTTCCTTTTGAAATTTTTGGAAATTTTTTCATTTATACAAAAAGTAAACAAATTTAAAATTAGCATTAAAAAAATTTAAATTCATAATTTTATTGCAAATTTTCTAAATTAAAAATTTCTAAAATTTTTCATTTCCATTTTAAAAAAAAAAACAAAAAACTTTTTAAATAAAACCCCAACAACAAAACCCAAAAACCCTAAAATTTAATTAATGGGAAAAAAAAATACAAGAAAAAATCCTTAGCTGCAAACAAAAAATTTTTCAAACAAACTGGATAACCCCCCGGAAAATTTACCAAAAACTTAAATTTTACCCAAAAATTTTAAGGGAAAAAATTTTTACTTTTTTTTAACCTGGCCCCCTTTTAAATTTCCAAATTTTTCCTTTTTTGGGATTGACACCCCTTTTCCCATGTAATTTCTCCCAAAAAACCCCTTTTTTAAAAATTTAGTTTAAATTGTTTTATCTCTTTTATAAAAATGGTTTTTTAAATTGTTGGGTTTAAAAATTTGTTTAATTTTTAGAAATTGCTTTTTGATATTTTAGGTAAAAGAAAAGAAAAGGAAATGGGAGTTAAAAGAAAAAACCCCCTTTGGGTTTTTGGAAACTTAAAAAATCTTTCCCTTCCATGGCCTAAGGGATTTTAGCCTTTCCACCCGTTTGTCAAAAAAAAGGTTTTGGAAAAAAAAAGGAAATTCTATTCTTTTTTAAAAATTAAATGAAGTTCCCGGGGTTTAAAAAAAAAAAACTTTTGTTTTTTTTTTCCCCTTTTTTATCATTTTTTTCTTATTAATCCCTTTTTTTGTTCCTGGCATTTCCAGGGAAAACCACAAATTTTTTTTGGAAAAAAATTTAAACCCAAAAAAAATTTCCCTTTCCCAAAAAAATGTTTTGTTTTTAAAAAACCCCCGTCCCAAAATGCCAGGATTTTTGGGAGGGGGAGATTTTTTCCTTTTAAAAATTTATTTAATTTTAAAATTTTTTACTTTAAAAAAAATTTTTTTTTTCTTTTAAATTTTTTTGTTTTAAAATAATTCTTTTTTAATTTTTATTAAAAAAGGGGGGGAAAACTTTAAAAAAATTCCTTTAAAAAAAATTAAAATTTTAAAATTTTTTGTAAAATTTATAAATTTTTAAATGATTTTTAATTAAACTTTTTTAAACTCCAGCTTTTGGAAAAACTTCAGCTTTAATAATTAAAAATCCCGAACTTTTTAAGATAAAAAAAATGGTTTTTTTTAACCTTTAAAAAAAAATAAAAACCCAAAAAACTTTTACATTTCCTTAAAAACGAAATCCCTTTTTTTTTAAATAAAGAAGCTTTTTGGTTGGGGCATGGGAAAAAAAATAAAAGAAAAGGGGGAAAAACTTTAGTTTTTCTTTTTGGAAAAAATTTAAATTTACCAAAGGGTGGATGACCTTTGGGAAAATTTAGGTTTTTAGGGCAATTTTTATTAAAAAATTTTTTGGAATGCCAAAAATTTAAGGAACAATTTATTCTTTTTAACAAAATTTTTGGTTCCCCCAAAACTTTAAAAATTTACCCGAAAAAACTCTTTGGGAAAAAGACAAGGTTATAACCCAAACCCAAATTTTAAAAAATATCCTAAAATTTAGTTATAATTAGTTTTAAAAATTTTTGATAAAAAAATGGTTTTTAAAATTTTGGGCTAAAAATTTTTAAAATTTAAAAAAATTTTTTTGAAAATCTATTCCCATTAATTTGTTTAAAAGGAAAATTTTTCTTCCATTTTAATTAAGGGGGTTAAAAGCCCTTTTTTAAACATAACCTTTTTTTCCCGGAAGAAAAATTTTTTTGATTTTTAAAAAGGGGGTTTCATGATTTAAAATCTGGTTTACTTTTTTTTGTTAAAAAAAAAAGGGTTTTATTTAGGGAAAGGAATGGGTAGTTCTTTTTAAAAGAACAACTAAATTTTAAAATTTAGAAAAAAAAATAAAAAAATTTTTTTGTTTTGTTGTTTTTTTTTTTTGGGGTTTTTATTAAATTTTTTGTTAGTTTGATTTTTTTTAGAAAGCCACCCAAATATTTTAAAAATTTTTAATCAAATTTTCTCTATTGCAAAAGAAAAGTTTTGGTTTTAAAAACCCCCCAAAATGTTAAGGGGGAAAATTTGGGGGGGGCTGTTTTACTTCCGATTTGGTTTCCTTTTCCGAAAAAGAAAAAGGGTTTGTTAAAATTTTTAAAAATTTTTTCACCTTTTTTTTCCCCCAATTTTTTTGGAAAAATACTTTTATTTAAAATTTTGTAGTTAAATGGGGGGGAGGGGAAAAATAAAGAAAAAAACTTTGTTTCAAAAAAAAGGGTTTTTAAATATTTTTTTTTTTTTTTTTTTCTCTAATTATTCGTTTTTTTTTTTTTTTTTTTTTTTTTTTTTTTTTTTTTTTTTTTTTTTTTTTTTTTTTTTTTTTTTTTTTTTTTTTTTTTTTTTTTTTTTTTTTTTTTTTTTTTTCCCCCCCCCCCCCCCCCCCCCCCCCCCCCCCCCCCCCCCCCCCCCCCCCCTTTTTTTTTAGAAGGCATTTAAAAAAAAAATGAAACAAAATTTTTTATTTAAAATTTTTTTTTTGAAAAAATTTTTTAACCTTTTAACAGTTAAAAAAAAAACCCCAAAAAAATAATTTCTTTTTGTTTAAAAACCTTTTTTTACTCTCTTTTTCTTTTCTTTATTAATATATAGAAATGCTTTTGACTGTGTGGGCACAGTGAATAATAGGATTTGTATGAAAATTGAGTTTGGAGAAGAATGCTGAGTTTTATTGCTTGTTGGTAATTTTGAGTTTAATTTCACTTGCATAGAGGCTGTGATGATCTGTGGAATACATTGTGGAGGTTCTGTCATGTTTAGATGCATTTACACTGCTAAATGAATGTTTGTCACTAGTTTTTAATAAGTTTCCCACCAAAATGTTAAGAGAGACAATCTGGGATGTGGGCTGTCTCATGCACAGTGTGTTTGAGTTACCTCAGAATCTTCAAATCACAGAATTCTCACAGAGAAACTGAAAGCAGTTAGTATAAACATTGACAAGGTTATCACACTGACACACCACAGATTCAGGAAAAATACTCTGTTCATAAAATATGTCAGTTATAATGAGTTTAAATGATGTAGTTTCTTGTAGTAAGTAAATGTCTTATTTTTAGAAGGCATAAAAATGAAACATTTATTTAAATGTTTTGAAAATCTACTTAACAGCAGCATAATAATCTGTGTTAAAATTTGTGTTCCAAACATATACTTTACTATAACTCATTTAATTCATCTGATTGACAAGCATAAATAATCTTATAACTCTATTCTGGAAGAAATGTCATGTGATATATTTTAAAGCAGTAGGTTAGCATGATTGTAAAATCTGGTTACCAATATGTGTTTGATGTGCATTATTTTGTATAAAGCAGACAGATTTATTCTAGGGACAGCAAGTAGGATAGTGCTCTACAAAGACACAACTCAGTGAGATCAGATATATATATATATATATATATATATATATGTGTGTGTGTGTGTGTGTGTGTGTGTGTGTGTGTGTGTGTGTGTGTGTGTGTGTGTGTATGTATGTATGTGTGTGTGTTTGTGAGTGTGATGGCTTTTTTCTGAGAATCTGCATAACTATCAATATGATTTATAATAATTTCTATGAATACAATATTTTACTCTATTGACAAAATGAATGTTTGCCACAAGTTTTAATAAGTTTCCCACCAAAATGTTAAGGGAGACAATCTGGGATGTGGGTTGTCTCATGCACAGTGTCCATGAGTTTCCTCAGAAGCTTCACTCACAGAATTTTCACAGAGAAACTGAAAGCAGTTAGTATAAACATTGACAAGGTTATCACACTGACACACCACAGATTCAGGAAAAATACTCTATTCATAAAATATGTCAGTTATGATGAGTTTAAATGATGTAGTTTCTTGTAGCAAGTAAATATCTTATTTTAGAAGGCATAGAAAATGAAACATTTATTTAAATGTTTTTGAAAATCTACTTAACAGTAGCATAATAATCTGTGTTAAAAACTTGTGTCCCAAACATATACTTTACTATAACTCATTTAATTCATCTGATTGACAAGCATAAATAATCTTATAACTCTATTCTGGAAGAAATGTCATGTGATATATTTTAAAGCAGTAGGGTTAGCATGATTGTAAAATCTGGTTACTAATATGTATTTGCTGTGCATTATTTTGTATAAAGCAGACAGATTTATTCTAGGGACAGCAAGTAGGATAGTGCTCTACAAAGACACAACTCAGTGAGATCAGATATATATATATATATATGTGTATGTGTGTGTGTGTGTGTGTGTGTGTGTGTGTGTGTGTGTGTGTGTATGTATGTATGTATATATGTGTATGTGTATATGTGTGTGTGTGTGTGTGTGTGTGTGTGTGTGTGTGTGTGTGTGTGTGTGTGTGTGTGTGTGTGTGTGTGTGTGTGTGTGTATATGTATGTGTGTGTGTCTGTGTTTATGTGTGATGGCTTTTTTAGGTAATAACGCAGGTGTTTCTGAGAATCTGCATAACTATGCAATATGATTTATAATAATTTTATGAATACAATATTTTACTCTATTGAAAATAATGAGTTTAAGTAAATGCTCATATACAAACAATTCAAGATTTTTTGGAAGCTGTTGATAGAATTCACATGACAGAAAATAGATGCATCTTAATGCATGTAATGTCTGAATCATATTAGCCAAAGTTTTTGATTTAAATGAATGTTAGAACATAATTTTCTCTCCTCTTGATTTCTAACATTAAGATTATTTGAATGCTATTAGAATACAAGTGTTATATATTACATAGATCTATATAATAGTATGAACAGTTTTAAAAAAAAAAAAAAAAAAAAAAAAAGTTTATTTTAGTTTATATGATGCTGTTTTACCAAATGTGTAGTTTTGTCTTGATGGATAATTGAATTGAAAACTGTTAACCTCAGTTAAATATAACTAGTATTAAATTGATAAGGTGGTAGCTGAGGTACTGCTGTTTAGGGTAGGGGGTTAACTTGAGTAGTAAATACTACTCTAAGTTGGAGTTTTCAACTCCAGGCGGGATGCAAGGTTTAATCCTTACATTATTTTCACTTGTTCATTGTTATATGTATATAGTTTTGACATCCACAATATATTTTGTACACTCATTGTCACTACAAACAAAATTGAATCCTATACAAAATCCCATAAGAGATTTAATAAATACAGCTATATTTAAAGGTACACCTAAAAGAGGAGATGTAACATTATTTATCTTGTTATTTGTTATTTCGATCATAAGATTCTTGAGTTTTAAAAATGCCAAATGACATCTTTAAAAGGAATTTCTTTAAACATTAATGGATTGAATAATCCGTGTAAAAGGGCAAGCCTAATAAGATACATTAATTTACACAAGGCCAATCTAGTCTTCCTGCAAGAAACCCATCTCTTGAAAAAGATATTGATAAACTAGCCACTAATAAGTATACAGTATTGGTTAGTTCAGAGCACACTCAGAAAAAAGAGGAGTGGCTATTTTATGGAATAAAAGTATGCCCATTCCTAAAACCATTAAGTCTTATCAGGATGACAAAGGAATGTTTTGTATGGTTACAATACAAATTAATGGGAAGACTTACACTTTAATTAATGTATATTGGATACCTGGAATTGGTATTAATACAGTGAAACATCATATTGATAAGATCATATCATTCTCTATAGGGATATTATTTTAGCTGGTGATTTTAATTGTATACTACATGAAAGTGATACTACCACTATAAAGAAAAGAAGAATTACATCTAATGCAAAACATTTAAATGATTTTGCTAATTCTTATCATTTGAATGATATTAATAATCAGATAGAGTCAAAATCATTACCATACACCTTTTTTCTAACAGATACAAAACTTATTCAAAAATAGATAGGGTCTTTATTTCTAACCAGATGGTAACAGATTTAATTAATTCCAAAATCATTTCATTTCCTATATCTGATCATAACTCAATTGTTTTTGAATTCATGATAAAAATACTCATAATGTTCAGATCAAAAGGATACCAGCATACTTAACTCAGCTAAAAGACTATAAAGAATATATACTTTCAGAAGTACAACATTTTCTAGACATAAATAATACTCCTGAAGTCTCCATTGTCTATGTTTGGGATGCCTTAAAATCATATCTATATGGACAAAGTATCAGATGGTATAATAATAAAAGGAAATCTTGGGATAAGGAATTGTTAGATATTCAAAGTAAACTAGACTCTTATAAACATAATAATAAAGAAAATATTACGGACAAGAAAGTTATTGAAGAAATAAACAAACTAAATGAGAAATACAAAGAAATTTTAACTCATAAAGTTAAAATAACTTTAGAGAAATACAAGTTTTGTCTTATTCAATAAGCCCCAAATACTTACATAGACTTAAAAATAAAACAAAAAGATTGAATAAACAAAACCATATCAAAGAAATCTTTTCTCTATGGAAAAAGAAGAATGTTTCTAGTATACCAGAAATACTGGATGAATTTAGAAATCACTTTCACAAGATTAACCATAACAACATTAACATGGAACCTAAAGATAAAATAAAGGAGTTTATAACCACAAACATGAATAAAAGCAATAAACAACAGATTAAACTATTGGACAAGAGTATTTCATATACAGAAGTTATTACACAAATAAATAAGCTTAAATCAAACAAAGCACCGGGTAATGATGGTATTATACCAGAGATATATAAAATCCTTTCTAAAACTACATATTCATTAATACATAAGGTTTTTATTCTGGCCCAAACTGAGTTAATAACCCCCATCTTGGCAATATACATTTATTTCACCAATTTTAAAACCTAATAAAGATCCAACTAGATGTTCTTCATATCGACCCATCTCATTACTTAATGTTGATTATAAAATGTTTATGAGTATTTTTGCTGATAGATTGAAGACAATTATCCCGGCATTATAGACATAGATCAGACGGGCTTCATTGTAAATAGAAATACTTTTGATAATATAAGAAGAACTTTAACATTAATTGATTTTGCAAATAGGAAAAAGAAAGATTTAACACTTATTAGTCTTGATATAGGTTCAGCATTTGATTCAGTAAGTTGGGACTATCTGTTTACCTTACTGAAATGCACAAATTTCTCTGATGCATTTGTAAATTTAATTGAGCATTTATACAAAGGAACGCTGGCTTATATTAAGGTAGGAACATATGTTTCACAAAAATACCCATTCTTAAAGGTACAAAGCAAGGATGTCCACTTTCTCCACTATTATTCACTTTAGTAATGGAGCCTTGGGCTAATTTGATTAGAAACAGTACTGACATAGAGGGTTTTGAAATAGAAGAAAATACAACATCAAAAATTCAACTTTTGCAGATGATGTTCTAATTACATCAGCAGGATCTAATTCTTCTATGCAGTCTTTATTTGATAAAATGATGAATTTTAAAAGTATTTCTGGTTTAATATTCAATGAAGAAAAACTAAAATACTACCTATATATACACGAAAAAAATACTCTCATTAGTGATTTTACTAAATATGTACCCAACTCAGGTCAGATAACTTATTTAGGTATAATACTATCTAAAGATATTAAATCTATTATATATAATAACTATAATACCTGTTTTCTTAATATACATAATCTTTTTAATACCTGGAATAATATGTTTTTTACTATGGAGGAGAAACTTACAATTATTAAAATGATAATATTCCCCAAGATTTTATACTTAATACAATCAATAATACTTTCACCTACAAAAATAACTATCAAGAAACTGAATACACTAATGTTAAATTTCTTATGGGCACCTAATAGACCTAGGATTGCATTAAAGAAACATACTAATAGCTGGTCTCAAGGGAGTATTTCTTTTCCAGACTTTAATTTATATATTATCTCTTCTATTATAAAAGTTATTACTTTATTAATAGATCGGTCATATGTCATAAAATGGAAAGATTATTGGGAGCTAATTAGTATGCACTTCATGAAAATCTCCTTAACACATAAAAATATGATTATAAATAACTCCATGTTGTGGTTGCTAAAGGAATTTTGTACTTCACCTATTACACCTAAACATATGGTCTGTTACCCATTAAATATTATTATTAGTTATCGTAACTTTATATTCATGCACCCTAAGTATAGGGAATGGAATTTTATTGTATTCCCTATAATTTATACTCAGGGTATGCTTATGTCATCTACTTCTGAAGGAGCTCATTTAGCTATAGATAATAATCTAAAGTACTGGTATCAGCTGATATCTGATAATAAAGTTAAAAATCTAGATTTCTTAAAACAAGAATTTGATCTAAGAGAAACTTGCTGGTTAGAGGTCCGTCCAGATCTTTAGACAATATCTCATTGATAGAATAGATCTAATGTCTATAACAGTTAAAGAATCTATTCCAAAACTGATTGATTACTTGATAATAAATTTACAGCATAAAGTTTCTGATAAAGGTAAACTTTCATATATACATAAAATTATCAGACAAGAAACTTTTTACAATGTAGATTCATACTGGAATTATTTCACCTCTATTAATGGGGACCCACCAACTCAACAAGATAAACAATATATATTGGAATCTGCTTATAGAACTACATCTTCCATTGTCTGGAGACTTTTTACATGGACATTTTACATAGATCTTTTTATACACCTTTGATGATGAATAAAATTAATAATAAAGATAATCTATGTAAGAGATGTAATGTAGAAATTAATGCTGACTGGGCTCATATGTTTTATGACTGTATGAAGTTGAAAGAATACTGGAAGTCAATTAATGAATTTTTGCAGGCTCTTTTTACAGATAATTTCATTATTTCTAAGTCTCTTATATTATTCAACACACCTGTACCTCAATGTGTTAAAAAGATTAAGCTTCCCTTGTTATGGTCTATCCTAGCAGTGGCTAGGAAAATAATAACTAGAAATTGGATTTCAGATACACCTCCTTCATTCAATGAATTTAAAAATGTTATGAATATAATGTGTCATATGGAAATAAGCACAATTAGAATGAGAACAACTAATAAAACATCACATTATATTGTATGGGATAATTTACAAAATTTGTTAAAAAAATTCTAATTTCAATAGCACAGTATTTTAGTTTAATTAATTGATCTGATTGTAGTGGATGTCTTTGTAAATACTTTAGTTGTTTTGTTGAATATTATAATAATACCTATTTTTAATTATTTGTATAAAATTGTTATGATATTTCTCTTATATGTTAAAACAATAAACTTGTTTTGAAAAAAAAAAAAGAATGACCCACTTGCTTCCACATATTAAAAAAGCATGACAGTTGACTTGACAGTTTCTTCTCCTCTGTCACATTTCTGTCCTTGTCCATCTCCTCATCACACAACTTGCAGGGAATAACTTAAATCTCATGACACTTTTTTATGAATCTGGCCTTCTTACATCATTTTGCCAATCACATCTGAAAGTTTTTTGCTAAGAAAAAACACACATACAAGTTTTCCATAGTTCTCTTTTGCTATTTACACTCACTGGGGTCATAAAGCTCTATAGGTTTTACGGATGCAGAGTTGTACTATCAGTTATAGTGCATCCTTTCCCTCTCCAAGAAAATAACATTACTGAGCCTTTGCTTATTTCTGAATTTATGTACATCTCCAAAATAATACATATATATGTATCTGGGAATATATGATGCAAAGTAAAGCAAGGATTACAGAAGGGAAGGTGGACATGTCTTAAGTTACTGAGCTAGTCGTTGTTAAAAAAAAAGAAGAAGCATACAAAGATGTTTGTTATATAAAGCTACATATGAAAAATGGCAGCTAATTTGATGATAAATATCTGTTACTGTGCAACAATATTTTTGTGAATACCAAGTATGCCTTTCAGCTAATGTAATTTTCTGGGTACATTTCCAGGGATACTTTGAACTGTATATATTCAAGAGTCTTAAATGCATTGCCTAATTTACTTTGAAACTGATGCAAAAATGAAGACATTAATAAGACATTAGGGGTTGTCAAAAGTCAATGAGCTCGTCACCGTTAATGAGCACACAAAATACTTATGTAAGGGTATGTATGAAATAAGGCAGTTAATTTGATGACAGATGCCTGTTACTGTACAAAGACATTTTTGTGAGTACTAAACTGTAATTTTCTGGGCAAATTTCTAGGGATCCTTTGGAATGTATATATTCAGGATTCTTAAATGCATTGTCTAATTAACTGTGACACTGATACAAAAAGAAGACATTCCTCCATGTATCTAATGGATAGATTCTGACAGTAAGTAAAATATTACCTACATTACGTACTCCCCACGCCCCCACACACACAAAGCTCTTAGCTACTTCCAGACTAACATATCCTTCATAAGAGATACCCAAGGTACATGGGGATACAATTGGATTGGGCTGGGTTGGGTAGCACAGCTAGGCTTATACAGGCCCTTGTGGTCATTAGCCTAGTATATACTCATGAACCTATCAGTAAGACTACAAATGAACCATTTTGCTGGCAGAACCAGCCTCAGTGATTGCAATGATATGTACTGTTTTTACAATTGACTATAGAAAGGTTTTCTGATGTGAGAAATATGACGTTCTGGTGGAACTAAGGAAAGAAGGCGAGGGAAGACTATTGAGATAGGACATGAAACTCAAGTTCCAGTTTTAAAATATATGCTGTTTCCAATATTTGTTCTTACTTCACCAAGCACTTTTTAAAGAATGTGCAACACATAAACAGGAAAACAAATTTGCAAGAGTCACAGTAAATCAGTCACAAACACAGTTACTGGGATTTCTCTGACTTACTATTATTACTCATTACTTCCATTCTAATTGAAGGGAATTGTGATTTGACAATATAAACTTTACAAATATGAATTTGTGCATTATGTGCAAGAAGTAGCTTCCCAAGAAAATAATATAATGTCAGCATGCCTGTCCCAGTGAGCAAGCAGGGACAGAAAAAAAAATTAGTACAGGAAGTTATTGTGGTGTTGGATGGTTTGGGCTCTGCAGGTATTCGTGACAAGATAAAATATATATCTATATCTGTAAATATTAGTTTTTGCCTGTAGTAGTCCTTTAAGTATTGACTGATTTAATCCTCTTGTAGTCCAGAAAATGCTGAAAGGTGTTCTCCAACACCGCAGTTCAGAAATATAATTTGTATAGTGCATAGCCTTGCATATAATCCACCTCATACAGCCCAATGTTATTACTGGGAAAACTATAGCTTTAGCTATATGGACTTTTGTTGACAATGTGATACCATTGCTGTTTAAAATCTTATCCAGATTTATCATATCTTTTCTTTCAAAAAGAAATTATTTTTTGCATTTCATGGCTGCAATCACCATCTGTAAACAACTTTGAACCCAAGAAAGTAAACTCAGTTACACCCTCCATTTTTTTCTCATATACTTGCAAATAATTGATAGGGCTAGGTAACATACTTTTATTTATTTATTTCACATTGAGCAATAAGGCTGGTTTTGCACCTTATACTGTTACCTTCTTCAGCCTGCTCTTCAGCTCTTCAACTCTTTCTCACCATCAGCCATCAGTGTCATATCATCTACATAACTCATGTAGTTAATATTTCTCCTGGCAACTTTGATTCCATCATCTGCTTCATTTAACCCACCATTTTGCATGGTATATTTCACTTGTACAGAGAATAAGTGGAGTGACAATATGTCGCATTCCTCTCCCAGTCTTGAACAGTCAGTTTTTATCTGTTTGGTTATAATTGTTGCTTCTTGTTCTACATACAGATACATCAGGAGGCAAATAAGGTGACTCATATCCTTGGTTCTCTAAAAACTTGCTAAAATTTGTTGTGATCCATACAGTCAAAGGTATGGCCAGGCTTCAAAGTTGTTACTAAGCTAACTGCCCCTGTGGGCCATTTTAAGCCTAGCCAATTACCTCATGCAAGAATCAAACCCTGCACCTTGTGTCTGTAAGGTAAACACCTTAACCATTATGCCAGCCTCCCACCCAAATAATCAGCCCTTGCAAGCCTTGAACCCAGGATCCTGCACACCATAGTAACAGCAAATTACCACTAAGCCATCTGAGCTGCAAACTTAAGCCCTTAACAAGTTCCACTGAGATTTGAATTCAGATTGCTGGATTCAGAGTCCAGAGTGCTAACCATTACATCATGGAACCAGCTTATGTCAATATAAAGCATAAATAAATATTTTTCTGGAACTCCATTGCTCTCTCCGTTATCAGTTAGATAATGACAGTTTGATCCATGGTATCACTACACCTTCTAAAATCAGCTAGTGCATCAGGTAGTTTTCAGTCCATATAGTACCAGAGTGATCTTGCAGAATCTTGAACATTATCCTGCTGACATGTGAAATAATTACAACTGTTCAATAACATCAGCATTTAATACCTTTTTTGGAATTTGAATGTATATTGACCTTTTCCATTCTGAAGGCCACTGTCATATTTTACATATTTGCTGGAAAATTCCAAGAAGCATTTTAACAGGATCATTTTGCAGGATTTTAAGCAAATCAAAAGGAATTCCATCCCTTCTTTTGGCCTTACTATTAGCATGACTTTTTAGGACCCATTTTACTTCTCTCTCTAGCAGAATAATGGCTAGGTAAAGTGGCACCTGGAACAGTCCCCCAGATTGGTGCAAGATTAAAGAGACAGGAAAAAAATACAAAAAAAGCTCCCTTAAAGACTTCTGTCAACTGTAGCAATATCGTTCAGACGACTGACACAGACCACACACAAATTCCATCCTTTATACAGCTATGTTTAAATGAATGATTGTTGGTAATGCATTTTTGTACTCTTGCAATTCCACCTTCTCTGCATTGCCAACCATGCTCCTAACAGCTTGAATCTGGGCTGGCCACCCTTTCTGCCTAAACCAAGCTATGGGTCGGCTTTCCAGAATGGCTGACTCTAGATCAGAGGCTATACCATCATATGTATCAGTGATGTTAGAATCCTTCTTAAATAGTTCTTCTCTGTATTCCTACTGCCTATGCTTAATATCCTCTGTTTTTGTGTGTATGTCTCTCCAATCTTTGTCTTTCTTCACACTCATTGTTACCTGGAAATTTACCTTGATATCACCAATCTCCTTGAACAGATGGTATTTCCCCTTCAACTGTCTTCTTCCAGTTCTTCACACTGCTGATTTAAATATGCCCCCCCCCCCTCTCTCTCTCAGATTGTTATTCTCTGAAATTCTGCATTCAGTTTAACATATTTTCCTAAATTCATTATCTTTTGCTTTCATTATTTCCATGGCAAGTTCTAAAACATTCACAGACATCAGTTTTGCCATCTTAAGCTTCCTTATATTCAGAGTATTTCTTATGTCACTGCCTGGACAATATGACAAACTTCTGACCATAGTTTTTCAGGTGCTCTATCCACTGGGTCTAATCCCTTAAATCTATTCCCGTTTTATATTCACTTGGAATATTGTTGAACTAATATCTCACTAGCCTATATGCATTTTTTGCTTTCTTTAATCTGATCCTGAGTTGTACAATAAGGAGCAGGTAGTCTGAACCACAGTCAGCCCCATATCCTGTCTTTCTTAACTCTGTGGAACTCTTCCATCTCTGTCTGCAAAATGTATGAGCAATCTGATTTTGGTACTGACCATCCAGTGAAAGCCATGCATAAAGCAGTTTCTTAGGCTGTTGAAAGAAAGAGTTTGCTATAACTAATGAATTATCTTGACAGAATTTGTCTATTTTTATTCCAAGGCCAAACCTACCCATTACTCCAGCTGTACTTTGATTACCGACTTTAGCATTCCAGTCATCTGTGATGAATGTAGCATCTTCCTTCTGCTATTTTTAAAAGCTGCTGCAGATCATTGTAAAACAGATCAACTTCCTCCTCCTCAGCATCTGCACTTAAAATGTAAACTTGTATCATTGTAATATTGAATGGCTTACCTTGTAGTCTGATTAAGATTGTTCTATAATTTTGGGGTTGCTACTGAACACTGATTTTGACACTCTTTTATTTTATTAATAATCAGAGTTAATCCAGTTATTCTGCATGATTCGTTACCACAGTAGAAAATATGATTAGTATCTTATGTACAAAAACTCAATCCAAACTATTTTAGTTCATTAAGGAATCAACAACTTTTTCAAAAGTTCTGCCAAAAAATGTCAAATTAGACATAGAGCAAAATAAGTTACTATAGTTAATGGGAGCTGAACAATTGTAGAACCAAAGTAAGCAAGGCTTCCTTTTAAAAGGAATAGAAAATTTCTAGAGAAAGGACTCCAATGTCTGACAAGTGACTGGGTAAAAAACACCCATGCAGGCCATACCCAACTTGAAGGGACAGGAGGTCTGCTCCACTACATGTAAGCCACAAGTTATAAGCAAAAGCCTGAAACAACAGTTTTGAGTACAGTGTAACAGGGAGCTAAAAACTCTGTCAAAGAACAAACAGATTTTTATCTCCATGGTGTGTGAGGGTGAAGTCCTACCTATGACCTAGATTACTCAAGATAATTAGTGGCTTGGACACTAACGTTTCTGGTCTGAGAAAGGTAGAAGTGAGTAGCTAATGCTGACTCATACAATGTTAGATGAAGAAGGAGACACAACCCACTGCAATGCTGGCACATGCTGATGACAGAGGTGTATGGCTTGCAACACCATGGGTCAGGAATGTGTACTTGGAAATGCCAACCAACATTTATGTGGCAACTTTTGTGAAATGTGGGTGGAAACATGCACACCCACAAAAAGAAGTATAGCAGGCTCTCATGTTAGCTGTGTTGAGCAGGAATACACCAATAAAATGAAGCTATCAGAGCTGCCTGGCTGTCAGCCAGGCCAGAAATGTCTTTCACAGTGGTAATGGGCAGTATTACCAAATGGGTAAGTGGACAAACGGGTGGTAGCGGTTGGAGCTACATGGTTAATAAGAAAGTTGGATGGGAAATAAACATTTAAAAAATGAACAAGAACTTCTTATGACCTCAACCACACAGAGTCAGAAGAAAGCAATCCCGGTCTAATAGTATCATCTATGTCAGCAAATAACTGAGCTGCTGACCCACACTGATGAGATATGAAAGCATGATACTTGGTAAGGTAGACCTGGTTGCATACAGCCTATCCAACACCCAAAATGCATAGGGCTGGTCAGTTTGCTGCTAGTGAGATTAACCTGGGTGGAAAAAGAAAAGCTGCCTTTATATGGGAGATCTCATACTGGTAATGGGTACAGGGTTCATCCAGTTCATGACTGCCATTCCAAAGAACAACCAACCTTCCTTGATGTTCCAAACTTCATCTCTCCTGTCACACAGAATACAGCTCAAAATCAAACCATGGTTCACATGCCCTGAAGCCTGAAGGTGATAGGGCATACAGGATGGAGCAAGAGTGTCTGGAACAGAAGGTAATGGTCTGTTTTCAAAGACTAATTCATCTGGTCTGCCAACATCAATCTTCAAAAGCAACTGATGAAGTGTCAAAAAAGCAGAGATGGTGAAAAATGTATTCAGGTTCTATCACTCCATTAACTTTCCTGGTAAACAAATGTTAAATAAATAAATAAATAAATGGACTCTGCATTCATATACTGAGATCTATATTGGACCACACAAGAGCAGGTTCTATAAACCTGCCTGAGAGACAAACACAGTGGTGGCTGATGACTTTAAATGGGGGGGGGGGGGGGCTGTAGTAACTGAATGGGTGAGGCAAACTGAATTGTGGTGGGGATTTATTACAACAGGTCAATGACCATTACGCATGAGCAAACAACAGATGGGGTAATTTACTTTCATCCACGGATTGCCCAAGTATAAACCCACTCATTAAAGCCAATTTACTGACTGTATATACCTCAGATGTCTCACTGCAATCAACAAGGCCAGTATTAGGTGAATTGGATTGCTAACTAAAATGATTCCATGGGTCCCTTGATATAAGTTAGTCCTCTCTGCACCTCCCCAGCACCCCTCCCATGTTTCCTTTCATCCTATCTCAACACTATCTCAACACCATCCAAAAAGATTACTTATTTCTTGTTTTTCTTCTCTTTATCCTACTTTTTAGCTTCCTCGTCATGCTTTAGCACACCCTAATGAGCCAAGGCACCACAGAAATAAGTTTGGAGAAAATAACTGAATTAAGCTGAAGGTCAGGGCCACTAGGCACCCCAGTGTCATGGTGTTCTATATGATTTGAAGTACATTTCATAGGTATTTTACAACCATTTGGTTTAATAATTGACTAAACAAAAAATCATGAGTAAGGACAGAAGTTCAGTCGTTATTATTTTTTCTTTCAAGGAAACATAAGTTGCATCTAAAGCTTGATTTTCAAAGCCAACAACATAGTACTTCCATGATTATGATGATAATGATGATGGTGATGATGATGATGATGATGGTGATGATAATACCTACTTGTTAATCAGTTAGGCCCACTGGACACAATCCCTTTTCAGGGACAATCTGGGGGCAATGTCTGGTTAAGTGACTTAAAATGAAAAAAAAAACAAGTGATTGCAAGAATATATACATCCCATCATGTCTTTATACTTCTCCAAAAAAGATCATTATCTTCTGTGTATCTCACTGGTGTTAAACTGGGATGAGAGTGAAAGCACAAATGGTGAGAGGCATATATTATAGAGCTGAGGGTCTGGGAAAAGAAACAAAATCAAAGCATATGGATAAAACCCACACAGAGACAGGGAGTACATGCAGAGTCCACACAGGAGAAACCATTGCCAAAAACTCAATCAGAGAAACAACTGATCTTAACTGACAACAATACAATGGCTATCATACACATTCTGCCCAGACTGCCACATATAGACACTCATCGTGTACAAAGCTGATGTGATACTTATGATGAAAATTTTAAAAATTATGACTAATTTGCTTCTTTTAGATACACGGCAATTTGGGCTAAGCTCCTTAATGGTCTCCTGGATTGTATGTCTAGTAGCTACCTATCAGCAAAGATGACAGTGTGGAATTTTAGATCTTGATTATACTTTGCTGGTTAAAGATGAGTTAAGAGGCAATGATCAAATCAAGAGGGTAAACAAGTTATGTGAATAAGGCAGGGATGGACTATTCAGGACTATGGACAAGGACTTAATGAAAATGCAAAAAAGACAAAAGAGAATAATGACAGCATGGCTAAATATATGGCCTACAAGAGGTGGGTAGGAGGATTATGGGTGGTGAAAGAAGCACAATACAAAGAGCCTAGCAAACAAGGCGGTAAAGAATAAATACCAAAAGAGATCTAGAAGGAAAGTAAGATTGTTTTGTAGGTTCATGGTAGAAAGAAGGAAAGAAGGGAAAGAAATGGGCATTTTAAACAAAAATAGAGGGTAGGAAGATCAAGGATCAGAGGCACTAAATGAATAATTTGCTTATGTCTTCATAAAGAAAAGCAATGGAGGTTTCCCTACTGAGAGACGGGCAGGGCACTTTAAGGAGAATAGTGGACTGGTATTAGGATAGAGGGGTAGGAAGTTTGGGGGGGAACTAGCCCCCCTTAAGGAGGATAAAGTACAAAGACCAGATAGGCTGGCCTCAGAAATCCATCCGAGTTGGCAAACCCTGATGGAGATTTTCACGAGATTAGTGGTTACTGCAGAGGTGCCAGAAGACAAGACAGCTTTTATGATGTCCTTGCAGGGAGGTGGCAGAAAAACTCCAGAAAACTGCAGGCTTATTAGCCTATGAAGAATGGCAGGAAAAGTCATGCAGAGAATTATGAAGGGAAGGCTAGTGGCATTTCTACAGGACAGCAGTCAACATGGGTTGCTGGATAGAAGAAGCTGTCAGTCAAATTTAAGACTAAGTTGGAGGTCTAATTGACAGGGCAGCAGTAGAAACAGTCTACCAAGATTTCAACAAAATCTGTGTCATGGACATACACAGAAGAGTCAGTTACTTTGCTTAAGTATTGACTGATATGAACTTCCTGTAGTCCCTGCTATTCTCAAAAATCTCAATCAAAAGTTTTGTCCAACAACATAGTTCAAAAGCATTCATTTTTTTCCAGTGCACAACCTTACTTATATTCTAACTCTCACAGCATTATGCTGTAACTAGAAAAACAATAACTTTAACAGTACAGACTTTTGTTGAAAATGTGATGATCTTGTCTTTAATATCTTATGCAGATCTGCCACATATTTTCTTCTAAACCCAGGAAAATAAAATCAGCTACTATTTCCATTTTTCCCCATCAATTGGAAAAGAAGTGTTAGTGATAGATGGCACAGGTCCACAGGTTCATACTATGTTTACAGGGAAGGATACCATTGAGATGCTTAGCCACAACACCCAGTACTGATGAGAGGCTAACAGTACCTCCCATTAAGTAGACTTCCTCTACATATCTCCAGTGAAAATTAGAAATTACCCATCCTGTCATATAGACTAGTTTGAAAGGCTTCTAGAAAGCACTTTGCTTGATTGTTGAGGATAGCCTATTCCACAAATGGAGAGATACATTGGGTTAAATCCCTATGTCACAAGATGGGTTGCCAACTGGCTCACGGACAGAACCCACACTGTGAAAGTAGCGGATTCCAAATCCAACATCAGACCAGTGACAAGTGGAGTACCACAGGGTTTAGTCCTGGGTCCTCTCCTGTTTGGTATCTACTTCTCTGAAGTGCAGGCCAACACAAAAGGTCTTTAGCTAACAAAGTTTGCAGATGACTGCAAACTAGCAGCCATAATCAAAACTCCTAACGATGTGGACAAACTACAAAAGGGCCTCAATGAGACAGATACCTGGTGTCAAAGCCATGGCCTGAAGCTCAATGCCAAAAAGTGTATTGTCATCCCCTTTGGTAAAAACTCTGTACCCATGAGCTACCACATAGCTGGTAGTCTACTTAATGCCGAAAATGTGATAAGAGACCTTGGGACACAGGTGGACAGTAGTCTCTCCTTTGATAATCACATCGCCACAGTGGTCAGGAAATCCTTCTACGTGGCTCATCTCATCACAAAAGGATACTCATCCAGAAAAAAGAGGTCATTGTTCCCCTCTGCTCATCACTCATGAGACCCATTATAGAGTACAACGCCCCTTTTGGTATGTACCTCACAAGACATCTACAACAACTGGAAAGACCACAGAAATACCTCACAAAAAGGATTACTGGCCTCAAACATATGCCCTATGCAGACCGTCTCAAAAAACTACAGCTTTACTCCATCACATATCGCCTTCTCAGGGGCGATCTCTGCCTAACATACAAAGCTATGTCAAGCCCAGAGCTGTTTGACATGCTCCACTTAAAGAAATCCCAATCCCTCCAAGCTACATGCTCTAGGGACCTTAACCTTGTCACCACAATAAACAGAACATGCTGGATGGATAGATTCCTGTCCCAGAGACTTCCCATACTCTGGAACAGATTACCTATCTATGTCAAACAGAGCTCCTCATTAGCACTCTTCAAGAAAAATCTTGATGATTGGATGGGAAATGGGAAATTCACTCCGGGGATCACTTCTGTGGCTCTGCTCGACAGGGGCACAGGAAAATAATTTTCTTGGGTGGCGAAAGCCAGGGTACATTTTTTGGCTAGGCTTGTATGGGCCCTAGGGCCGATAGCCTAGTACCTACCTATGAACCTATGAATATATCTCTGTTATACCATCTGGTATTGTTGATGTGATAGTATAGGTTTACATTTCATTTCTTAAAAGTGTTTGTTTTTCCAATGGTTCTATTTAGGTTCTGTTTGGGTGAAGGAGTTCAAAGAGTTCTGTTTCTTACCATGAACAGATAAGCAGAGATCAGATCTGTGTGACATTGAGGACAGGGACAGAGCTTTTAGTCCATTTTTTTATTAATTTCTCCAAGTCTTTCGGGTTTTCCATGATGGCATTTGATTTCTCTCCTTTCTTTCCCTTACTGCCCTGTATTTTTGTGGTAAGACTTTATCTGTTATTAATTTAGTTGCACAGTAAAATATCCTATTTACTTATATTATATTGCATGAATCTCTATGAACAGTCCTAATTACTGTCTTCATTTGTTTTATCAAACTTCTAACTTTTTGGGTTTTATTGACTTTCTGTACTCATTTCTTTCATTGATCTTAATATGTCTGTCCATCTCTATTAAATCAAGAAACTCTTCTCTTAGATCATTTTCTTCTAAACTGAGGGCACATTCTTTCTTCTCCATTTCCTGCTGGCACTCTATAGAAAGTTCCACAACATCGTCCTGTCTCACATGCTCTTCAGATTTATCCTGTGTCATCTGTTGCTCTTTCATATGGGAAGTCACTGGCCTATCACTCCACAACATTGACTGTGTCAGAGTTGTCACAGTTTCCTGTCCCTTCCCTTACTGTGCAACTCCACCTAAACATTTGTACTGGTTTCCTGTGGAAGGCTTCAAAGTATCTTCATATGGCAACTGGTCAGATGCTTTCCACACCACTGTTTTTTCCTTAATTTGGGGATCCGTTGCTCTATCCAGCTGTGATGTTATTTGAGTTAGACTTTCTAGACTAAATCCCTCACTTCACAGGTAATCCATAACTTTAGTTTCTATTTCTTTAACTTCTCCATTACTAATCCTTTTCTACTTTTCCTCTTTGTTTTCTTATTTTTTGTATTGTACAATTTTCCATGTCCTGAAGCCTTTGCTTGTATTTCTCCTCAAATATCTTCGGTGCAGCTCTTTTTGTATTGATTAGTTTTGCTTTCTCATTTGCATAAATATTGCACCATATTAAATCTCTTTTTCTTTCCCATGTCCATATTTCTTCTTCAGATGTCTCCTGATTTTCCTCTTTCTCCTTATTTTAAGGACTTGTTCCATCATGCTGTGATGTAACCTGTGTTAGACTTTCTACACTAAATCCTTCACTTCACATTTATTCCATAAATACATCTTCTATTTTCTTTAATTTCTACTTTACTTATCTTCTGTTCTGCGTTCCCTCTTTGTGATCTTATTTTTTGATATGTGAAATTTTCCCTATATAGATGCCTTTGCCTGTATTTCTCTTGAAATATCTTTGGGGCGGCCTTTTTTATACTGATTAATTTGGCTTTCTCTTTTGCATAAATATTGTACCATATCAGATCTCTCTTTCTTTCCCATGTCCATATTTCTTTTCTATACCTTTCAAAAGTCTCTGGATTTTGTTCCTTATATTTTCGTACTGCCTCAGTTGCTTCTTTCTCCAAAGGTTTCTTGGTCTATATAATGTTTTTCATAAATATGCTGTATTAATGAACACAAATTTTATTTGAAGCTTCTGACAGTTTTTCTTGTGGAAGTATTTTTTTCCTCTAATTTCCCTCATAATCTTTTTGTATATCTTCTCTCTGGAAATTCTGAACTTCTTGTATAATAGTAACAATACATAATTTCTTTCTTATCCTCAATAGTCCACACTATCATCTTTATGGCTCTTTTTTGGCCTATCATTTTTTTGTGATTTTTGTGGACTGCTACTTCTTTCTACAGCAGGGAGCCATCCTCCCCTGGGTCTGGCCTGGCTTCATTGTAGGAATGCTAACGTATTTTGAGGATTCTACACTGTCATTTTTTTTCACTCCAGGCACCAGTGCACCTACCAGGATTTGTCACTTTTTTGTCCTGGGTCTTGTGCACCCAGCTGTCTTTTTTTATTTTTTAACCTACTCTGTCCATGATATATGCTATATAAAATGCAGTCTATATATCAAGGGTTGTCTTGGTGAGATTTTGTGAAAAGCAGGGTCCACCTCATGAAGGTACCCACCAAGATTTGAGGATGAATTTAATTCCAGCAATACTACTCTCCTTTGCTTGCTGACTTATCATCTCTCCATTCAGACATCATTAAGAATTAATTAAATTCCAGTAATACTGCTCTCCATTTATTAATTTCTCCAAAAATTCTGGGTTTCTAATACCATGATGGGAATGGACCCTACTTCTAAGTCAAACTACGATTAAAGTTCATAAAATTGTATTGTTTCAATCTTTGATGTCAGCCAGAAGTGCTCTTTGCAGCACCCGCAATGTGCCCAGTAATGACTCCGTCTGCAATTCTTATGGAGTTACATGTATTGGTAATATATCTAAATATGATTTATAAATATGAAGCAATTCTTCTCTTAGCTCATTTTCTTCCAAACTGAGGGCACATCCCTTGTTTTCCAATTCCTGCGGGCATTCTATAGAAGGTTCTATTCTCCATCAGTGTAGCTAGGGTAGTGAGATCTGAGATCTTTTTGGTAAGAAAACATTGCTGTCTGTCAAGATAGTCCAGGTGCTTAGAAAGGTACATGCCAGAGGACGCATTATATTCAGGAATAGGCCTGATAATTGATGAATAAATTGAGACTATAACCTTTTTTGGACCTTGAGGAAATACCAAGAAGGATAAATGTTTCAAGGCAGAAGAACCTTCTAAGCACCACTGAGACGTGGTGCTCAAAGGAAAGTCTGTTATCAACACAAGTACCCAAGTCCCTGAGGACACTATTACATTTAAGTAGAATGTTATCTATATGGAAAACAAAGTGGTGCTAACTTTACTAAAGGAATAATGCTGCAATTCTTGATGTTGAGAATAAGCCTGTGATAATACAACAAGCATTTCTTTGGTCCAGCCCTTGCTGGAGAATTTGAGTATCAGAATGGGATTTGATAACCACCCCCCAATTTGCTATCATCAACAAACCTGATTAGCTGTAGATGTTTGATATCTGCTTTAATATCAGAGAAACATATATCAAAGAGGGGGAGGCCTGGGACAGAACCCTGCATGATTCCAGTAATGAGAGTTTTCTGTTTAGACCAAATGTGCCCAACCTTAATGGTACAGGTTGTGTCGAACAGAAAATTACATATTTAGTGAACTATGTATGGGTTAATGCTGAGCTAAGAAAATTTGTCAATAAAGCCAGAATGAAACATCAAAGCAGATAGTGTGAAAGGCCTTGGAAGGTCCAGATAAGCTATGTAGACTATATGTCCCTTATCCACGGCTTTAGATATCCTTTCAAAGAACTCCAGCAGGTTCAGCAGACATAATCTTGTGTATCCAGGATGTAAGGTCACCTACATCATTGTTTATTAGTTTAGCTATAATACATTCTATTGCCTTAAAAATAATACTAGTGAGACTAATAGGTGTGCAATTGCCAGTATCAGTAAAAGGACTGTGTTTATGCAAGGGCAACATAATTGCCATTCTCCACTCCTCGAGGACCTGATCTGTGGAAAGACTTAGGCAGAAGAGTTGGTGGAGGGGTTTCGCTAGGTGAGACTGTGCATCCTAGCAGATATCCAGAGATGTCAGAACCCATGGAAGTAGTATTTCTAATTTTGGAAAGTGTCAAAGTGCTAAAAAGACTCGGTCCATACTAATGTTAGTGGTCATAACTGTAATGCTTTTCTTGTTGTCATTGTTTGTTTTTTTTGTTGTTATGTTAAGCAACAAGCCAGTTTTTGCACTTTCAAATTTCACTTTCATTAGCAGGCATTTCAACTCTTCCTCACTTCCAACCGTCAGAGTGGCATCATTTGATTATCCATTTCTCTTGACAATTTTGATTCCATTATCTGCTTCTGCTGTCTCAGCATGTTGCATAATTTATTCAATATTTAACTTAAAAAGCAGGATGACAAAAGCCAGTTTTATTGCACTACGTTCCCAATATCAAGCCTGTCAGTGATTCCACTCATGGTTCTAACAGTTGCTTCTTGTTTTGCATACAGATTCCACCAGCTTTTCTGACTACTCTAAAGCCTATGTGGGCCATAACAAACTGTGTCAAGTTCATAGACAAATGGGGATACCAGGTCAGGTATTTGATTGCTGAAGAATCTGTATTTCAGAACAATAACCAGCAGTTAGAGCCAAGTATGGAATAACCTTCATCCTATTTAGTTCTATATTTTATTTTAGTAATTTCAAACATGTATGTAGGTATTTTATTAGGGCCCTTTTTCAACCATAACATAGTTAGAAAAAAAGGTGTAGAATGCAAAACATAGTAGGTAGTTTGTGTGGTCTGGTTCCACTTGTGCTCCAAACTAGCTATTCTACCATTAAGAACATGTTTTACTGCTTCCTTGTGCCATAAATGTGCTGTTTTATCCTGTCTGAGTTGGGGATTGCTGGTGAAAAACATAATATGTGCTTTCCTGTTTGGTAGTTAGTTTAAAAATTGTTTCTGTTTGTTTGTATTTAAGCCTTGCATTTGCAAGGTGCTGCTCTTCACTCAGCAGTATTTAGCAGTGCCCTGTACAGACACAAAAGCCTCGAAACTCAGTTTTTCCCTAAACGGATGTCAGTGAAACCCTTCCAATCTTTTCTTCTGCTCTAGAAGCAAATCAGTTGCGCACTGAGCAGTGTTTCCTTATTGATCAACCTTAGACTACACAAAGTAAAGATCTTTCTTGTAGCCTCAGTGCTACCAAAACAGTCTGTCGAATAAACCCATTCCCTTCCCTAATAAAACATACAGTAAGAATCTCCTATTATGGGCGGGCAGTTTCCCATCATCCCTCTGGCCAGCATGATAGACATGGGCATCCTGAGGCAATGTAGCAATTGTCTAATGTATTCTGACAACCACTTACTCCTGAAACAAATACTTTATGTAAGAGATGCAGTTACACTATGAAATTGGAGTCAAGAATCTCACATAAGGATTTTTGTCAGCACTTCAGACGTACCTCACTAGACTAGAAGAACTAGTTTTAAGCAGCATTTTACTTTCTCCAATAATTTACTTTAACAATTGAATTAGCTTCTGGTATCAGTCCAAGTGTGTCCAATATCTGTCAGCCTGGAAAGATATGTTTGACAGGCCATGCTGCTTTGTCAGAGATGGTCTGCACCTGTCTCCAATAGGCCATCGGATACTGGCAAAGACATTAGCCAGCCCTACTGTGCCTTTTTTACACAGTGTCAAAATAACCTACCTCCCAACATAACAAAATCCTCTCCAGATAAACTCAAGGTTCTGCTGCTTAATGCTAGGAGTCTAAACAAGAAAATGCACTCCCTGGAAGCACTCCTGACTTTGGAAGATGCTGACATCTGTGCAGTCATCGAGACATGGTTCAAATGTGTAGAAAGCATCCGGGACATGCAGGGCAATGCTTTTAAATACATTCAGACCACAAACTGAGCATGAAAGAACCAAAGGAGGAGGTATATCCATCTTCATTAAGGATAAGTACACCTCAAGACTAGTCAAACAATATGACTCTCTTGAGCTACACCATGTCCAATTAACTGTAGACAATGACCCCTACCACATCATAGCTAGCTATTGGTCCCTCACCATGAAACAGAAAAAGCATACCGCATATATGGACTTACTGGAGTCACTTGCCATACAGCCCAATACCTTACTCATGGGTGAGTTTAATTATCCTACCATCAACTGGGAAACATACATGACCACAAACATGCTGGCTCAGAGGTCCTTGGACTTTGTCAATGCAAATGCTCTGGAACAGTAATTCCACACACCTAAAAGAGGCTCAAATGTCCTAGACATAGTAGTCACTAACATGGGAGAGCATTGCACCCCCTCCTCTCCTGTGTGATGTCCTCCCTCATAAAATTGAGTCATAAATCAGTCTCATTCGATGTAATTATAAGACTAGATACCCCATTAAGCTCAAAAACGCTTAAGAATTTTTCAAAGACAAACTACCTCCTACTAAGTGATGGTATATAAAGTTTCAAACCCCCTCAAAAGCAAATAATATGGACTTCTGTATGCAGAGGTGTACATCAATGCCCTGTATAACCACTTAAGCAGTTGTATAGAATCGGCTATACCTGATTGGATTAAAAACAGATCTTCCCAAAAAAACAAGCCACCCTGGTGGACCCCAAATATAAACAGGCTATACAAGAGAAAAAAAATAATAATGTCCAAGAACAAGAGGGAACTGGCTCAGCAGAGGAAGAACTCCCTCTCTAGCATAAGAGAACAAATTAGAGATTTTGTCAAGTCCTCCAAAGCTAATTATGAAGCAAATATAGCCTCTGTAGCTAAGGATAATCACAAGGCATTTTTAACTGCATCTATGTGCTAAACTAGTTGTGAGGTGGTGGTGTCGCCATATTCTTAAAGGATACACACACCTCTAGACTGGTAGCCCAGCATAATGCATCCAAGATACTTCAGGTACAACTAACACTGGGTAAGACGGCGATACAAATCATAGCCTACTACAGAACCCCAAACATGTCCCTAGACTCTCACTCCAAGTTCCTAAGCACCCTGGAATCTATCAAGGTCCAACCCAATACTGTCATACTGGGTGACTTCAACTACCCATCCATCAACTGGGAAAACTATTCAAGTACCAATGTACAGGCCCAACGCTTTCTGAAATTTATCAATTCCAGTGCTCTGGACCAGCTCATTCTGACCCCCACTAGATGAAGGAACATCCTCGACCTGGTTATCACCAACATGGAAGACTGTTGCTCCACACCTATAGTCAATTGCTCTCTGGTTAAATCTGACCACAAACTGATCACCATGGAAATCTCCATCTCACCTACACCCCCCCCCCCCCCCCCGCTAAGGTGACCACCCTGAAAAACTTCTCTAAAGCTGACTTTGGGCTCCTAAAAAAGAGGTGGCTAACTTCTTGGCACCCATGCCAATGAAAAATAGCTGCATGACTGCCAAATCATACACCAATGCACTGTATGAGCATGTACACAAATGCATGGACCTTGCCATACCAAATAGAACTAAGATGCTCTCCTCAAAAAAAAGGGAAGTCAATCTGGTAGTCTGCAGCCATCAATAAACAATACAACAGATGGAAGAAAATGTTGCAGGAAAAAAATGAAGTCAAAAGACTGGAAAACATCCCTTATCAGTCTCAACAAAAAGTTCAGATCCCTTATCAAATCCTCTAAAGCCAGCTATGAAGGCAGAATTGCGGCTGACACCAAAAACAACCACAAAGCCTTCTATAGCTATATCAAAAACCTCAAAGGCAATACCCAGATTTGCTTTGAGTTATTGCATAATGGAACCTCCTATACTGAGCCAACAGATATAGCCAACATACTGGCCGACAGATTCAGTGCCAACTTTACCACCTTTACCACTCGCCCCCCCCACCCCCAAGGGCCCTCTCACAATACCGGAAGAAAGCCTGGTTCCCACCATTTCTGTGGCACAGGTAAAAGCTGCATTGTTCAAAGCCAAGAATACAGCATCCATGGGACCTGATAATATCCATGGCTGCATCCTATATGAGCTACAAAATGAACTGGCACCACATCTGTGTGCCCTGTTCAATCACAGCCTTACCTCAGACTATGTCCCTAACGAATGGCACACTACTACAGTCATCCCACTCCATAAAGGGGGAGCAACTACAGACCCAGAAATCACAACCTCATTACCACAATTAACAGAACATTCTGGAGGGACAGGTTCATCTCTCAAAGACTGCCCATACTCTAGAATAAGCTTCCCATTCATGTCAAGCAGAGCACTTCGCTAGCCCTCTTCAAGAGAAATCTTGACGAGTGGCTGGGTAACAGAAAGTTCACTCCAGGGATTATTCCAGTTGCCCCACTAGATAGGGACACTATGAATTAACATCGGGTGGCATGGTGCCTGGGCAATTTTTTGAGCTAGGCTTGTAAAGGCTCTAGGGCCATTAGCCTAGTACACACCTATGAACCTATGAAGCTATGAATGTCACCACCCATACTCATCTGGAAGTAAGAGATAACCTGCTAGCTGACAGGTTTGGAGAAACTTCACTCCCCTGTCTCCTCCAGTTATCCCCCAAAGTATACCTACCACCATTCCTCAGCCTATTGCCAGTCAGGTAATTTTGGCACTCTTCAAGGTGAAAAACATGGTATCAGTGGGACCAGACAACATCCCAGATTGCCTTTTTAACAACTTAAAAAATGACCTAGCAGACCTACTTGAATCCCTGTTTAACCACAGCCTGCCAGCTGGCTGTCTTCCGGCAGAATAGAAGACAGCAACAGTAATCCTTCTGCAGAAAGGGGGACCATCAAAGGACCGTGAGAATTATAGGTCCATAAGCTTGACTATCCTTATTTACAAGGCCATGGAAAGAATCATTATGGACACTAATGGCAGAAAGACTGTATACTGAAAGGCATAATAATGTGGCGAGACTGTTGCACTAGGGATTGTCCAAATATTATGGTACTGAAGTGGCTGAAAAACACTGGAAACATGAGGCATAAAGCATCATAGAAAATGATGAAGTTTATATCACATGGAATCATCCATTACTAACAGTTCAAAAGATACATGCTAGAAAACCAGATATAGTGGTCCAAGAAAAGAAGACAAAAGTAGAATTGATCATTGAAATTGCCATGCCCAATGACTACATTGTCTTGCATACAGAGAGACACAAAATCATAAAATACCAGGATCTGCAGGCAGAAATGAGAGCAATGTGGAAGAAAGATACCCAGAGAGTTCCAATAGTAATAGGAGCAACGGGTCTTATAAAAAGGAATCTACAATTGTATTTAGATATGCTACCAATCTATGTAACCCAGTATGAATTGCAGAAGGAGTCATTACTGGGCACATTGTGGGTCCTGTGAAGAACACTTTTGGCTGACATCAAGGATTGAAACAATACTAATTTCATGAACTTTAATCATACTTTGACTTAGGAATGGGTCCATTCCCATCATGGTATTAGAAACCCAAAATATTTGGAGAAATTAAAAAAGGTCTTATTAACAAGGACATAAGTATTCTCCAAATTCTGGACCCTACTCAATTTGGATTCATTAAAGGAAGATCATGCGTGTTAAACATGACTGACTGCTTCAAGAAAGTCACTAAGGCCCTGGGCAAGGGAAAGACACTGCTTACCCCCTATCTTGACTTAGCCAAGGTACGTGACACAATCCCCCACACGGGTATTATAGAGAAGCTCCCCCATTTGGGAATTAACCCCTACATTACCAGACGGTTAGCCAACTGGCTCACCAACAAGACACATACTGTCAAAGTGGGTGACTTCCCCTCTAGCAGAAGACCAGTCACCACTGGCATACCACAGGGTTCTGTGCTGGGTCCCTTACTGTTTGGAATTTATCTCTCAGAAGTCCAGGTGAACTTGGACAGCTTGTGGCTGACCAAGTTCGCTGATGATTGCAAACTGGGAACAATCAGTGAGTGACCCAGTGTTAATATAGTGTAGACAGGGTTAACACAGACAAATGATTGGTGCCAAAGCCACAGATTAAAGCTAAATGCAAAAAAAATGCATTATTATTCCCTTTGGGTGATCTTACATCCCTGCTAATTACATTATATACAGCAGACCTCTAAGTGTCAACCCATTGGTACATGATCTGGGTACTCAGGTTAGCAGCCTGAGCTTTGACCACTATGTATTGACAGTAATAAGGAAATTCTTCTATTTGGCTCATCTTATAAGTAAAGGCATCATATCTAGATCTAAATGATATTATAATCCCATTATACTTGGCCCTCGTCAGACTATTAATTGAGTACAATGCTCCCTTTTGCATGTACCCCACAAGACACCTGCAACAAATGGAGAGACCACAAAGGTTTCTCACCAAGAAATTACAGGATACAGAAAGCAAGTATTGTGCAGAAAGACTGAAAGTCCTGTTGCTGTATTCTGTCTCCTACAGGTTGCTGAGGGGTGACCTGTGCCTGGCATACATGTCAGTCTCTGACCTGGCCTTGATGGAAATGCTACATATTGTAAATCAAACTATAGAAGGGTCACTCACTCCAGGGATCTTAACCTAGTGTCGAAAGATTTTACTCTTCTAACATATTCTGGAAGAATCACACCAAGTTCTTGTAAGCAAGTAAAACAGCTTTATTTTACATGCATGGAGACCTGCTACATGATAGTAGTATGCCAGCAGTCTGGCTACTTGTACTTTGAGTTCTGCTTTTATAGACCCTTCTGCACGTACACACACGTAGCACACAGAACATTCATCAGAAAGTGATAGTTTGATTACTTGTTTTTACCAGCTAGTACCACAGTTATTCTTGCAACATTAACTTTCTTATCAGCAGTTTAAGATTAACTTATGCATTCCTCAGTGATCAACATTTTCCAGAACATTTCAGTTTGCACGCAGTGAACATTTTTCTGCTTAACCCTTTATATACAGAATACAAAATATGTTGAACTTCAGTATTTTTCCACACCTAGTCATGGAAAGGTCATGCTGGAGAGATGGATACATCTCCCAGACACTGCCACTTCTCTGTAACAAGTTTCTAATTCACGTAAAACAGAGCCCCTCCCTGACTCTCTTTAAACGCAACTAGATCAATAGATGTATGACTGCAGATTCACTCCTGGGGTGGTGTCCATGTCCTTCCTGAACAGAGAAAGTTGTTATTAGCTACCATAGGCCCTTACCCCTGCAAACGTTACTCACCTAACCATCGACAACTGGGGCAACTTGGGATAAATATGGCTAGGCTTGTAAGAGCTCTAGGGCCATTAGCCTAGAAACCTTCTATGAACCTATGAACCTATAAGAAAGTTCTAGAAGTTCAATTATTACATCTTGATCCACAATCAGCTGTCCACTCTGATCTATAAACATGTGTGTCCTGTATATTCTAACCCTCATAAAGTATATCTTCCTGTTCAGTAATGTGAATCAAATTTCCTCTCATGTAGCAGTCTCAACTATAAGTTAATTTGTTCTCAAAACATCATTTGTTTCACATTCGTCTTGTTTTTCTTTTTTCCATTCTTTAACAATATATGCAAATACATTGTTGATTAGTATACCTAAATGTACACAGTGTTCCTAGACAAGACAAAATTTTTTATTCGGATGTGTTGCTTTTACTGTACTTAACTGTTTTGCAGAATACAGTAAAATTATCATATTAAATGCTTGATTTTCCTATCTAATTCATGAGAAGAAATACTTTTAATTATGAGAGCACTATTTTAATAAGTTGAGCAATTCACCACATTTAAGCAATAAAACTGTAAATAACAATAAAAAAATATATATAAATATATATATATTTTTTATATATATATATATATATATATATATATATATATATATATATTCTACTATTGTACAGTTACAAAACTCACTTCATTTTCTTTTGTTCTAGATGCAGGGAGCTGGTGCAAAGGGCTGGCGGACTGTGTCATCTTTGTTCAGCAAAGATGATGACCAGAAACTGCTGACTTCAGAAAGCAACATACCTCAAGCAGATCAGTAAGTGTGATGAAAAAAAATAAAAAAAACAAGACACACGTCCTTTCAGATTATGGAAGTACCTAATTAGGATCTTAAAGTAATTGTCGCACGGATGTAAAAATGCTTGTTTTTATATAGGGCATTTTAAAAAAGGACCATATTGAACCTAGTCATTTGGAAGATGGTAGCATATATTGGAATAACTGTATGAGCAAAATGCCAACCTGCAAAAGAGAACAATAATCCTTTTCTTTTTCCTTCCCTGCAGCTGATCTTCAGCTGTTACAAGCTCATCTCCTCATTCACTGGGTCTACTGGACCCATCTTAGTCTCCCCCAGACCAAAATGGGTCTGGTGAGGAAATCCTGGAAGTTGGTGCAGCAATCATACTATTGCCGCAGAGTGTGCCATAACTCCAAGGCTCCTCATGGCATCCTCGTCAGCTCTGCAATCACTGCCCTTGGAAGGTGCATATGCATTTCTGCTCATACACAACCCCACAGAATAAGTGTCACACTGTTCATACAGCATGAAGCTGGTCAGCTGGTTAGCAGAGGTAGAATAAGAGCTATCAAAAAATCTATCCCACTACTAGCCAGAAAAGTAGGATTGTCTTTTATTATCTTCTGATAGCCACAGTGTGAATGTGTAGTTATTCACTCTGAAAGCAATTATTGTCCATCCTTAAACACAAAAAGCCCCAGTCTGGGGGGACCTGAAACCAGACCCTACTGTGCTGGGGTAATGGAATAGGTCAGTGGACTGGATGTTATTGAGATAGAGAGGGAATGAAAGACAACAAGCACCTTTCATGACCTCCTTAATGACAAACATTCAGAAGATGCTGTGGCCCCTGTCACCCACCTGATACATAGTATAGTGCAGTTAAGGCATGTTTCCTCTGTGGAGGGGGATCCCATTAAGGGTGCCTGTCAGGTGGCATTGAAGAGGAGACTGAATGGTTAGCTTAGGGAAGAATACTTAAAGGCTAGCAGGCATGAGGGGCAAAAAGGACATAATCAAAAGAAATGCAATATTGTTTCAAACAGGCAAACTGCCTACAGAGTATAACAAGTGTTTTAGTGGAGTGGTAAGTCCTCTTATCCCTTATACCCTCTTACTTTATCACTGAAACTCAGGAGTTGCTTCAGTTTGCAGAAGGAACATAAAACATGTAAGTAAAAAGAAAATATTTTTCACCTTCTGTTAGCAGTGTGACCTCAACAACACATTAATAATAGCCAGTGTGTGGAAATAATAAGTAGCAATCAAACCGATGAGGAAACGTGATGAAGGGAAGCATGTAGCGATACTGAACTAAACTTTTATGAAATGAGTTCTTATTTCATATAGAGCATTAAATACTGTCCATATGCTTAGCGTCCTCTAGCCTGCACATTTAATATGCATTGCATCCTATGTCTTATATATACATACACAAAATTCATTCTCTTACAGACATATGAATATTTTACCGCTCATACAAGCTGGAACTAGTATTCTTATCTATATCACAATGCATGGTTCTGCAACATTTTATGTCATATCTTTAGTAGTCACTGTAGGTAAGAAGAAAGTTATTCCACTCCAGCCAAGTAGGACTTTGCAGATCCTTAACTTGATCCGCCTGCTAGCACTGTGAAGACCTTCAGCCAGAAATTAAAAGCTACTCCTGCAGTGCAGCTTCGCTGCTACATACGTGAATCATTCTACCCTCCTTCCTTAGTTATCCTGTCTCCCAGGGTTGGATGTGGTTTTATTTGTCATGGGTTTTACTCCCACTGGCTCTTCAGTGTCTAGTTCAGAAAGTGAATCATGCTTTCTCCTGTTCCTCTGACCTTCTGCCTTGTCCTCCAGTTTTCACATTGTGACATTACCTTAACTGTCTACAGTCCATATCCTGCTGTCATTGGTTTACTGTCATCTCTCATCTGCACAGTGCAACATTTCCCTCTCTCAGTGTCCCTTCCTTGCTGTCTCTCTGCCTCTTTTCCCTACCTTATGTGATCACCTATTTACCCTTAATGTTTTCTTTGCAATTTTCTACATTAAAATCTCTACTTATTGATCATTTTTCCACATACCATAACACATTGTTTCCATCTTCTTTTAACCTTACCATGCAGTATCTTTCTCAGCCCATATCTTTTTTTCTTTCATTTTCCTTGCTCCTTCACGCTATCTAGCCTTCCATTTTCATCTCTTTACACAAACTCCAACATGCATCTCTATTCACATTCCCAGCTCAATTGTTCCCCATCCAGACATTAACAACATGTTCCAGCATATGCCATCAATATGTAATCCCACATGTTCAGGTATTCCCTTAGATTTACAGACTGTGCCAAGTGATTGTCCTCATATTAACCTTGATTTGGAAGATAATGCTTATCTGTATGTTATTGCTCGGCAATTTCCTGTTCTAGCACCTGTCCATGTTTCTACTAATAACTTGTGTGTTCCAAGCCCCTACATTCTAGATTCCCTTACAAACACATCATGCTCCTCTGCCCATAACTCATGGGCAGAACAGCAAGCTGTTTGGATTCTGAACTAATCATGGTAGCAGCACTGCCCTACTAAAACTGAGACTCTTCTTTTGAATCTTAGCTCAGAAAATGTTACTACAGGCTTATCCTTTTAACCTTTGATAACCTTTCACTGCTGTAGATCATCTGACTATTCTTGCCGTCTTCCTCCTTATTATGGTACCAAAGCTACATGTGAGACAGAATTCAAGCTATCAGTGGGAATCTCTTTTGTTTAGTGTAGTCACATTTACTGAAGTATCCTTCAGAGGGTCAGCCCTGAGTCCTCTATTTGTTCATGTGTTTATCAGCAACATCACTTCCAACTGTAAACTTGCGTCCATCCTTTCAAGCCAAACATCTCTCAGACTTGCATACAGTAATGTTAAAAATGGCTTCCTGACTTTGTTTTGAACCTCACTAATAATATATCACAATATACACATTTTGCTTGTCACAGTACATAAGCAGATTATTTTATTATCATATCCTTCTCAAACTCAAGTATCTCCAGGAAGTTCCACAAAAAGTATTAAACTTATACTCGATAACTTATGAAATCTGGTGTTCATATCAAATAGTGCATTACGACTGGGTTGCCGACCATAACATTCTTACTAAGTATTCTCAAAATAAATGCCAAGAAATTGACCACTCAGTGAATCTTGGCATTCATGTCAATAATACATTATAATGGGCTATGATCAGAGACCCAATCATAATTCTTTGTAGTACTTAGAGCTCTATCTGCTCTGTCTGCTACAAGTTGCAAGAAAAAATATTAAGTTCTTGGCTGGCTTTTAAAGCCGTAAAGCACTTAGTAACTGGTGTCAGAAAGACAGTGCAAGAGATTCTGCTATATTATAAAAAGTCAGGGACATATCACTAGCAGACACAACAGGCAGAAACAAATCTGTTTTTATTCAACCACTGACATTTGCTGTGCAGAACTGGCAGATTTAACTGTCTAACTCAATATTTGATCTTAACTGAAGCAGGGGGTGCTTAACATTTGTTAAGATCGGGTTTCAGGCTACAGAAGCACTTGTGATGCCAATATGTTTCAACATTTTCCCTTAAAATTTTACTATTTAAATGCTCTAGCTATTGTCATATATCTGAATGCAGTTTGATACTGAAACTTTTTAAAGGTTCATAGGTTCATAGAGTAGTACTAGGCTAACTGCCCTTGTGGGCCATTTAAGCTTAGTTAATATCCACCAACACAAAAGCCAGCACTCCTCACACTACGGTGAATAGATAGTTAATAAATAGCACAATTCCTTACTAAGTAAGCATAACTTTATTCTGCCATAATAGCATAATGGACTCGGCTTAATAAGCTTTCATCACCATAATGTGAGGAGTGCTGGCTGCTGTGTTGGTGTATATTAATTGGTCTTTTTGCTGTGTAACTGGCCTTACTTGCATGAATTGTTGGAGCTTTACCATTTTAAGCCTAGCCAATTACCTCACATGAGAATCAAACCCTTCACCTTGACTCTGTAAAGTAAACACCTTAACCACTATGCCAACTTCCTACCCAATATACATTATTATATTAATAAAAATAATAATAATGTATAATACTAATACAGTCACAATGAAAGCTCAGCCTTAGTACCTAGGGTCAAACCTGAAATCCACTGCACATTGTTTATATGTTTATCTCCTTTGATCTCTTATCTAGTTGTTTTTTTAAAACTACTCATACTTATACTTTGACTTATTTATAAAGGCATTTTGTTCCACAGCACTGGCATGTGCTAGGTCATAACGCCAATTCCTCTTTACACTATTGTATTACCATACCTTCTGTTTGTCCAGTGTTCATTCCAGGCTATGCATTCAGCTAAAGCCTTCACTCATTCTGCAATTACCCCTTCAAACCACTTCAGAGGGGAGACGTGGCCAGAGCCTTTCTTTGCACTTAATAAGCTTCTGGCAGAGTATTAGTCCCAGACAGAGCAGCCAATCACAGGACAAATATACGTGGACACTCTAAGGGTGGTTTGGTGGATCACCATTTCATCTACTGCATGTCCTTGAGATGAGGGTGAAAACCAGTGCAGAAACAATGAAAAGCCAGATGAACACAGAGAGAAAGTGCAGACTCCACATTTAAAGAACATCAGCAAAGAAGGCATGCATATGTTTGTTACAGATAAAACAGAAGAATATCTAGCATAACATGACATACAGTGCATAAAATTGTTACCCAGACATATAAACAGTACTGTAACAAGTAAACGAATAAATAATTGATATATTTGCAAAATTACTATCAGTAACAATTGAAATGAAAAAGGACGTGAAGAGGGATTAGATACTAAACCCACATCCTTCCCCCAATACCCTTTAAAACAACAAAAATAAGGAAAATTATTTCAGCTGATTTTCATGACTTAATTCCTTCATCTCTGCTATTATTTTTGAGAGATACAATTACACACTCCTCAGATGAGTAATGCTTACATAAATAAGTGTAGAACTCACAAGAAGAACATTCTTAGTGTTTATGGCTTTCAAAAACTTATAAAAGGCCGTACTTTTCCAATCCTCAAACTGTCACAAATGCAGCAAAACTTGACAGCCACATATACCAATTAACCACACAAAGGAGCAATTTGGAAACAAACAGCCCAGTCTCACAATTACACAGAAATCATTTATTAATACTTTCATTTGTAGAACTTCCTCAGAATCTGAAATAATACATTCTAAACATAACATTTAAATACCATGCCTACAACTATTGGCATTCTTAGCAGTTGTCACATGACTAACAAATTATCTACAGATAATTCATTAAAGCTATCCAAAACATAAAATATTAAAAACAAATATACAATGTATAAATTATAATATCTAAATTATTTAATATATTTCGTAAAATAGCATAAGAAATATTGAGAAGCTTATTCTTTAAGAAATAAAACTGCTGATGTATATGTGATGTATATGTGTTAGGAATATAGTGTTCATTATATTTCAAATTCTAATTTATAGTTACCTCCAGCTCTAAGTCTTATGGAGAATATTTATTTCTTAGGCAGACACTGTGCAGTACACTAACCTGTGGACACTTACTCCTGTGGTGAAGCAGTACCATACTTTAAAAAAAGCTTCTTCTCTTACACATGGGGACAAAATAAATAATATTCTCAGTTGGACTGCTCCCTCCCTGAACATTCAAACTTACCTGGATCCAGTGCTGATTTACAACAGCTGTCAGGGAAAATACTCCCTTCTGCTAGCACTATACACAAAATTGCTGGAGAGAGGCATACCTCTCAACTGTCCAGATTTTTACCTCATATTTTTATCTATTTCTCATAAAATTGTGGTTTTCTGACAAATCAGTGGCAAATCAGAGGGCTGAAGTCAGAAAATAATAGCAGACATCTGAGTTTCAGACTTTAAATCCTTCCGAAAATTCATGCTAATGCAAAACTCCCTGTTTGTCTATCATCCTTCTAAATTTGTAAGAGCAATATTTTAAAAGTGTCCCTATTTTTGGGCCTTTGTACTTCGATTATTTGTAGCTTTGTTCAGATTTCTTGCTCTAAGAGATTGAGAAGTATGGAGAGAAGTCATTCTAACAAAGTCCCTTTCTCTAATCCCCATTAGCCTGTAAGAAAGCTAAACTTAAATAGCTATTCCATACTCTGTTAACTTACTTAGGATTTTCTGGCCTAATTCTTTGCCTTATTCCACAACTTAATTATATGTGGAATCATTGTATGTCATTGACCTCATACATAGTGAGAATAGTTATGTTTCTAAAAAAAATGGAAAAAATCGTTTACTGATATTTGGCCCAACTCCACATAGCCTCACTACTGCTTTGCTCTTCCACTGTATCTCTTTTCCCAGCAACCTACACGTCATTTCCTATATACTCCACTGTGTGTTCTCCAATGTGTTCAGCATTGTCAGCTCTGTGGCACAGACAGAAGGATCACTGCCTGTAACACAGGCAACTGGGGTTCCATTAACAGTCATGGCACTTGAGGATCTGATGAGGAGAGGGAGTGGGATGAAGAGGTTGTGCCCATTCACTTCACTCAGAGAGCAGGATGAGTGTTGCTTGCCAGGGAGGAGTGTGGCTGCCATTTTGCAGTGTATACCAGACAGCACAGCAGAGTGTATGCAAGGTCAAATGGGGTGGGACTGCAGCAGAAGTGATGTGCTTCCATAGTGGTTGAAGTATGGCTTCACAGTGTCTTACTGCACACCTCTGGAGGATGCAGCCCCAAGATAGGCATATCACCATGGAAGTGGGGATGTTAACCTCTCAGGTTAGAACCCAAGCTTGTCTGGAACCAGCAGGTGGGTTAAGGTTTAATCCACCACTCCACAAGGATGATGTTTTCCCCAGCTAATCAAACTCTCACCCCTAGTGGCTGAAGGGGAACAAATGGGGCCATTAGGTGACCAAAGAAGAGAGCTGAAGGTCAGTGGATGGTGGAGGAAAGGTAACAAAAAAAGAAACCTTACCCTCTTATTATAAGCCTTACTTTCTCTTCCCTCAAATATCCTATTTCCCTTCACTCCTGTATATAAACACCCGGTTTACACCTATATGTTTATAGTTCAGCATAGCTTGGCAGACAACTAAATTAAATTTTTACAACAAGCCTTCTAAAAATAAAACCTACTCAATGCTTTGAAACCATACACAACCATACACAACAAAATCATATAAATCAGAAAAAATGTATTTAATCAGTACTGACTCTGTTGTACATAATTTTGCAGTGTATTTGCCATTGTTGCACAGAAGTCGATTTCATTAGTTCTACACCAGTAACATAAAATAACTGGAAACTTCACAGCTAAGATATAAGCCTCAAATGTACTCATAGAAAGCACTTATCCACTTAAACAAAAAGTAGTTAGTCATTAGAATAAAACCAGACCCCCGGATTCATGAAGCTCGGCGCAAGGCCGGTGTAAGGCCTGCACCGGCCGTGCAGCGTATAAATGGTGTAGTAGCACCATAGGCATATTAATGAAGGTGCGCCACTACCACATCCACGTGCATAGGACTCATGCGCGAGTGCATGGGGCATTACTAAGCTGCGCCCGGAGGCGTGTCAATGTCAGCTGGCGATGAGCAACCTAAACTGCTGAATATTATAGCCTGCCTGCAATAGTAATCACACCTATCAGTGTCCGTGGATAATGAAACATATGCAAAGCATGCAAGACAGTTCCCGGCCACACAAAATGGAGAACCAAACAGAAATGCACGCAACATAATATGAGTTTCCGTCCATGGAACAAATGACATTTAAAATCGTGTGTCCGTAATGTACTGCACTGTCAGAAGTTATACCCAGTGGAAGTGAAGCGCATCATGTCAGCGTGCCACCAATACACACGTCTAGCCCCATGGGTATGGTCACCAGCAGTCCCACAGTGGTAGTGATAGTACACAGCAGAGCAGTTGTGGCTATATAACAACCGTAAAGAAACCTGACAGTCCATATTGTATACCAAACACACACAAACATATGTATATTAAAATGTGCTATACACATGAACAGGAACGTAACCGTCACATACACATAGGATGCTATATGCGGAACCGGGATATCCAAAAGTAAAACCCATGCATGCAAATGCAATACGCAACAACCCCTGTATAGCACATAACCCACACCCATGTCCGAATGTCCACCAAATCCAGCTACCAGCCTTGCGCATCCATACACCTACACATAGCGGGTATTCCCCATATGTAGTAGGAAGTATCGTCCTAGGCAGTGTCCGGATTGCAAATATGTATCCCACGTTTGTAAACATCCCATCACAGGTATGTAAATTCAAATGCCCGTGCGTTAATGTTACGGCAAAATGTGTGTACATCCTGCGTGGGATAAGTAACCTGTTGAAACCTCAGAGCTGTTTACACGCCACGGTGTCCATTACTGTACACATCTGGACAAAACATGTATGTGTAGTCACGGTACTGTTCAGTTTCTACACAGACATGCAATTCATACTACGCAGGATGGAACAGCTGTCCACCATGCAGGTCACCCCACTAGGGTTGCCACCTGTTCAGATGGCCTAGGTGGGACATCCCTTGTAGAAATGTGAGAATTTGCAGGATAAAACATACCCATGGCCTGTGCAAAGTACAGAATTACACGCGTATGCCAAGATAAAAGCTAATGCCATAGCATTTGAATAGCTTATGCTATCCCAAATAATAGTTATGTGTACCAGATACAAAATACCTGTATCATGCAACTAGTACAGAAATGAAGAAATATATTATTGTCTTAAAATTACAGCACATTTGCCATGTCTTAGGTGTCGTTGCAGGACACAACTGTCCAAAGTGGGACCTCCCCTTGCAAAGAGGAACAAGTGGTAACCCTACCCCCACTGAATTATCGACAGTATATATTCAACTCAATCACATACCGACACCACCTCTCAACCTATTACAGCAACAAAACCTGGACAAAGCCTAAAAGGATGGGTGGACAAATAGGGACAGATGTAATTACTGCTCTCACAAGCTTCGAAAGTTCATGGAATAATAGTATGTACATAAGCAGGAAATGTTGTGAAGGACGTGGGGTAGTCCCCAGTATTACAGAGGTCCGTACATATATACTGTAACAAGCCATCACATATGTTGACTGTACTACTGCATACCCGTAGTTAATTCATAATTAAGTCATGTGCAAAATAATAACCCTCGTAAGCATGAATACAGGAAATAGTCAAATGTGAATGGGAACACCACTCACCGTGGATTATGTATCGTAACCGCCCCCACCCATATTATGTATTGCCAACATCATAAGCTGCTGACAGGTGCCCAAACACCTGTGTCTGTAAACACAGATTAAATGTTTAAAATGGACAAACCCTGTCCATGTGCTTTGTCTGACATTTGAACATGGTCAGGGCAGTTCCGTTCACCAGGCGGACAAGCCTAAACCCAGATCACCACATGAACACCCTGACAATTAAAGACCTGTATGTGTCAGGACTATAAGCCTTTGGTTCTGAATATCCCTGCAGTGATGAAATATGCAGCGTGGGTCCAGAGCAGTAGGGAATAGGGAATGTGTAACATGTAGTACCGCATTTTACCCAGCAGGAGAATGGATGCCTGTGACGTAAGTGAAGCGGTGAGGCATATGTTAATGTAGCTATGTACTATGGGTATGCATATAAATGAGTCAGAACACCAAACATATAGTGGTTACAGCATCCGGCCAACGTGAATGCAGTCCCGGTTGAACAACGACTACAGCACATATAATGTGAAAGTGTAATGAATGCGTCTTTGCTGTACAGACAGTTAAATATGTAAAGGTGAACGTGTGTTTCGCAAACGTCCGTTAACCGTATTACAGATAATTACTGGTACTGTCACAAGTAATAAAGCCCACGTAAGCACAAAGACTTAGTAAACATATGTAACCCACAATAAGGATATGCATGCATGCCTGCGCGTAACCCACAATAAGGAAATGCAAGTGCGTCTGTGCGTGTGTGATCCGCTCACAGCATAGTAAATGAATGCTGTTTCCCCCATGTTAGTTATACATGGCTCAAACCTGTTAACCTCGTAAAATATGAAACCGGACAAAGCCATGCAAACTACTGGTACAAATAGGGACAAACACCAGATATGTGCCAGAACAAACATAGAAAGTGGATAGAATAACGGGTGTGTCAGTAGCATGGATTCTCTGAATGGTATGCAGTCGTAACCTGAACTGCTTGCCAGAAATCCCCACTGTAAGTCTCAAATGAAATGCCATGACATTGCCAGATAGACACAGGTTTATTTAAAACACAGCGAAGATAAAGGGGCAAGCAGCTGTACACTCTGCGACAATCGACAATCTGTATAGTGGAAAGGTATGGTATGGATATAGATATATGTGTATACACATAATCCACAGACGTAAACCAAAGCAAGTTATGAAATGAGGATTGTACATGTATATATGTATACACAACAGACTTATGTCCCGTAGATATGACATATGTACATAAATAGGTGATGTTATATCTAATATGGGTAGACAAACAGACATGCAGGAAAGGTGAATAAATCGCAGCATTCCAAACCATTGGCCAGAAAGTGACAGTCCAGCAAGTTCTACACTTTAAACATGCAGATAGGTGTCCATTGCAGGACTCCAAAAATTGAATCTTACGTAGTGTCAACCGACATTGACGCAAAAGAAGTGACCGCAGCAAATACGAAATAGCTGTACATGCAACAGTATCAGGTGCAAGGGTGACGACACGTGTCGATAGAATGTATGACGTACGAACTGATATCCAGAGAGTGGGGAGTGCATATAAGTGTCTCCACACTTCAGTACCCATTAAACATGTGTAATGGGTACTGTAGAGGGTTGTCAGGTATGGGAATCATGGGTATGCAGAAATGGGCCTAGGTGTTGTTTGGCAGGGATTTCGTAAGCCCGCCCCATGGGAGTGATGTGGGTATAGCACACGCCTATATTCTCAATAATGGGGCAAACCATCCACTGGATATTGCGGAAACCATTTTGGCAATATGTAGGGCCCTATATCAGTGTCATGTAGGTGATTATCATGGATGGACATGTGTACGACCAAGATGGTACCCATAACTGGCAAACTGTCAGAATAACACAGCTGCACTAAGGCATAGTACATGAAACACAAATAGGGACTATATTAGATATACCCCAGACAAAGTCAGAACGTTGTGAGAATACTGGCGTACCCATGAATATGGATGTTATGAGTGTTACTAATCATGTAATGGAAATGTCAGTCACTATTATCTACCGCACAGTCCGTAATGCCTTGCCAGCAATTTACCAGAAAAGCACATCACTATGACAAATGTAACAAGGTCAAACATCAGGGCGTTTACCCATAATGTGTACAGGTTAGGGGTATGAAGGTAACCTGTCCAAAATACATGTACAGAACTAGTGACACTAGGTAGACAGGTGAGAAGAAAGACATCAGGACAAATGAGAAAACATGTACAAGACACACGCATGTACTCCGACAAATGTGAATGACAACGTATGCCCTGTGAATTTCAATGTGCAAAGTTAATAGACACAAAAGTAATGTGTCCCTCAGGGTGTCATGCAGTGTCACCGTAACAGTGTTCAGTCCCCCAGACATGTACGTGAGCTCTGCCACTGACAGAAAGCGCAAATACCGGCGCACAAATACGGTACATGATAGACCAGTTAGTGTGGATAAGCATCTGTTGGCCTGTGTGAGGAATACAACTGTCTGGGTGGGTGTGTCCTGCAATATAAATGTAATGGCGTGTGGCCTGTGATGCTGCCATACAGTGTGTGTATTGGTGTCAGAAAGTTGATATTTTGTTACAGACACATACTCCGCAACTGTACAGATTTACGCAGAATGTGCAGATTTCTGCCTCATATGTTTGGTGTGTTCCACGTAACAACAGTAACATTCTGGCACTTTCATGATAACTGAAGACATGAAATAATGACAAACATGTGAGTAAGACACCAAATCTTTTTTTTTTTTTTTTCTTTTCTTTTTTTTTTAAACAGGTTTATTGTTTTAACATACAAGAGAAATATCATAACAATTTTATACAAGTAATTAAAAATAGATATGATTATAACATTCAACAAAACAACTAAAGTATTTACAAAGACATCCACTACAATCAGATCAATTAATTAAACTAAAATACCATGCTATTGAAATTAGGATTTTTTAACAAATTTTGTAAATTATCCCATACAATGTAATAAGATGTTTTTCTAGTTGTTCTTGACCTAATTATGTTTATTTCCATATGGCACACTATATTCATAACATTTTTAAATTCAATGAACGAAGGAGGTGTATCTGAAATCCAATTTCTGGTTATTATTTTCCTAGCCACTGCTAAAATAGACCATAACAAGGGAAGCTTAACCTTTTTAACACTTTGAAGTACAGGTGTGTTGAATAATATAAGAGATTTAGAAATAATGAAATTATCTGTAAAAAGAGCCTGCAAAAATTCATTAACTGATTTCCAGTATTCTTTCAATTTTATACAGTCATAAAACATATGAGCCCAGTCAGCATTAATTTCTACATTACATCTCTTACATAGATTATCTTTATTATTTATTTTACTCATCATCAAAGGTGTATAAAAGATCTATGTAAAATTTCCATGTATAAAGTCTCCAGACAATGGAAGACGTAGTTCTATAGGCAGATTCCAATATATATTGTTTATCTTGTTGATTTGGTGGGTCCCCATTAATAGAAGTGAAATAATTCCAGTATGTATCTACACTGTAAAAAGTTTCTTGTCTGATAATTTTATGTATGTATGAAAGTTTACCTTTATCAGAAACTTTATGTTGTAAATTTAATATCAAGTAATCAATCAGTGTTGGAATAGATTCTTTCACTGTTATAGACATTAGATCTATTATATCAATGAGATGTTGTCTAAAGGTCTGAACCTCTAACCAGCAAGTTTCTCTTAGATCAAATTCTTGTTTTAAGAAATCTAGATTTTTAACTTTATTATCAGATATCAACTGATACCAGTACTTTAGATCATTATCTATAGCTAAATGAGTTCCTTCAGAAGTAGATAACAAAAGCATACCCTGAGTATACATTATAGGGAATATAATAAAATTCCATTCCCTATACTTAGGGTACATGAATATAAAGTTACGATAACTAATAATAATATTTAATGGGTAACAAACCATATGTTTAGGTGTAATAGGTGAAGTACAAAATTCCTTTAGTAACCATAACATGGAGTTATTTACAATCATATTTTTATGTGTTAAGGAAATTTTCATGAAGTGCATACTAATTAGCTCCCAATAATCTTTCCATTTTGCGACATATGACTGATCTATTAATAAAGTAATAACTTTTACAATAGAAGAAATAGTATATAAATTAAAATCTGGAAAAGAGATACCCCCTTAAGACCAGCTATTAGTATGTTTCTTTAATGCAATCCTAAGTCTATTAGGTGCCCATAGGAAATTTAACATTAGTGTATTCAGTTTCTTGATAATTATTTTTGTAGGTGGAAGTATTATTGATTGTATTAAGTATAAAATCTTGGGGAATATTATCATTTTAATAATTGTAAGTCTCTCCTCCATAGTAAAAAACATATTATTCCAGGTATTAAAAAGATTTTGTATATTATGAAAACAGGTATTATAATTATTATATATAATAGATTTAATATCTTTAGATAGTATTATACCTAAATAAGTTATCTGACCTGAATTGGGTACATATTTAGTAAAATTACTAATGAGAATATTTTTCGTGTATATATAGGTAGTATTTTAGTTTTTCTTCATTGAATATTAAACCAGAAATACTTTTAAAATTCATCATTTTATCAAAAAGAGACTGCATAGAAGAATTAGATCCTGCTGATGTAATTAGAACATCATCTGCAAAAAGTTGAATTTTGGATGTTGTATTTTCATCTATTTCAAAACCCTCTATGTCAGTACTGTTTCTGATCAAATTAGCCCAAGGCTCCGTTACTAAAGTGAATAATAGTGGAGAAAGTGGACATCCTTGTTTTGTACCTTTAAGAATGGGTATTTTTTGTGAAACATATGTTCCTACCTTAATATAAGCCAACGTTCCTTTATATAAATGCTCAATTAGATTTACAAATGCATCTGAGAAGTTTGTGCACTTCAGTAAGGTAAACAGATAGTCCCAAATTACTGAATCAAATGCTGAACTTATATCAAGACTAATAAGTGTTAAATCTTTCTTTTTCCTATTTGCAAAATCAATTAATGTTAAAGTTCTTCTTATATTATCAAAAGTATTTCTATTTACAATGAAGCCTGTCTGATCTATATCTATAATGCCGGGAATGATTGTCTTCAATCTATCAGCAAAAATACTCATAAACATTTTATAATCAACATTAAGTAATGAAATGGGCCGATATGAAGTACATCTAGTTGGATCTTTATTAGGTTTTAAAATTGGAAATAAATGTATATTGCCAAGATGGGGGGGTTATTAACTCAGTTTGGGCCAAAATAAAAACCTTATGTATTAATGAATATGTACTTTTAGAAAGGATTTTATATATCTCTGGTATAATACCATCATTACCCGGTGCTTTGTTTGGTTTAAGCTTATTTATTTGTGTAATAACCTCTGCATATGAAATACTTTTGTCCAATAGTTTAATCTGTTGTTTATTAAGCTTTTTATTCATGTTTGTGGTTATAAACTCCTTTATTTTATCTTTAGGTTCCATGTTAATGTTATTATTGTTAATATTGTGAAAGTGATTTCTAAATTCATCTAATATTTCTGGTAGACTAGAAACATTTTTCTTTTCCTTAGAGAAAAGATTTCTTTGATATGGTTTTGTTTATTCAACCTTTTGTTTTATTTTTAAGTCTATGTAAGTATTTGGGGCTTATTGAGTAAGACAAAACGTGTATTTCTCTAGAGTTATTTTAACTTTATGAGTTAAAATTTCTTTGTATTTGTCATTTAGTTTGTTTATTTCTTCAATGACTTTCTTATCCATAATATTTTCTTTATTATTATGTTTATAAGAGTCTAATTTACTTTGAATATCTAACAATTCCTTATCCCAAGATTTCCTTTTATTATTATACCATCTTATACTTTGTCCATATAGATATGATTTTAAGGCATCCCAAACATAGACAATGGAGACTTCAGGAGTATTATTTATGTCTAGAAAATGTTGTACTTCTGAAAGTATATATTCTTTATAGTCTTTTAGTTGAATTAAGTATGCTGGTATCCTTTTGATCTGAACATTATGAGTATTTTTTATCATGAATTCAAAAACAATTGAATTATGATCAGAAATAGGACATGAAATGATTTTGGAATTAATTAAATCTGTTACCATCTGGTTAGAAATAAATACCCTATCATTTTTTGAATAAGTTTTGTATCTGTTAGAAAAAACGGTGTATGGTAATGATTTTAAATCTATCTGATTATTAATATCATTCAAATGATAAGAATTAGCAAAATCATTTAAATGTTTTGCATTAGATGTAATTCTTCTTTTTCCTATAGTGGTAGTATCACTTTCATGTAGTATACAATTAAAGTCACCAGCTAAAATAATATCTCCTATAGAGAATGATATAATCTTATCAAGATGATGTTTCACTGTATTAATACCAATTCCAGGTATCCAATATACATTAATTAAAGTGTAAGTCTTCCCATTAATTTGTATTGTAACCATACAAAACATTCCTTTGTCATCCTGAAAAGACTTAATGGTTTTAGGAATAGGCATACTTTTATTCCATAAAATAGCCACTCCTCTTTTTCTGAGTGTGCTCTGAACTAACCAATACTGTATATTTGTTTGTGGCTAGTTTATCAATATCTTTTTCAAGAGATGTGTTTCTTGCAGGAAGACTAAGTTGGCCTTATGTAAATTAATGTATCTTATTAGGCTTGCCCTTTTACATGGATTATTCAATCCATTAATGTTTAAAGAAATTCCTTTTAAAGATGTCATTTGGCATTTTTAAAACTTAAGAATCTTATGATCAAAATAACAAATAACAACATAAGTAATGTTACATCTCCTCCCTTAGGTGTACCTTTAAATATAGCTGTATTTATTGAATCTCTTATGGGATTTTGTATAGGATTCAATTTTGTTTGTAGTGACAATGAGTATACAAAATATATTGTGGATGTCAAAACTATATACATATAACAATGAACAAGTGAAAATAATGTAAGGATTAAACCTTGCATCCAGCCTGGAGTTAAAAACTCCAACTTAGAGTAGTATTTACCACTCAAGTTAACCCCCTACCCTAAGCAGCAGTACCTCAGCTACCACCTTATCAATTTAATACTGGTTATATTTAACTTAAATTAACAGCTTTCAATTCAATTATCTAGCAAGACAAGACTACACATTTGATAAAACAGCATCATATAAACTAAAATAAACTTTTTTTTAAAACTATTCATACTACTATATACATCTATGTAATATAATACACTTGTATTCAAATAGCATTCAAATAAACTTGATATTAGGAACCAAGAGGAGAGAGAGAAATAAAAAGACGTGAAAGAGGAGAGAGAGTGAAAGAAAGAGAGAAAGTATGTAAAAATAAGTTCTAACATTCATTTAAATGAAAAACTTTGGCTAATATGGTTCAGACATTACATATATTAAGATGCATCTATTTTCTGTCATGTAAATGCAGTTAACAGCTTCCAGAAAAAAAAACTTGAATTGCTTGTATATGAGCGTTTTACTCATACTCATTATTGTCAATAGAATAAAATATTACATTTATAGAAGTTGTTATAAATCATACTGCATAGTTATGCAAATTCTCAGAAACACTTGCATTATTGTAAAAAAAAAAAAAAAAAAACATCTGCATTTTGTATGTCTATACTAGTGCTTTAAAATATATCACAAGACAATTTCTTCCAGAATAGAGTTATAAAGTTATTTATGCTTGTCAATCAGATGAATTAAATGAGTTATAGTAATGTATATGTTTGGAACATAAGTTTTGAACACAGATTAGTATGCTGCAGTCAGGTAGATTTTCAAAAACACTTGAATAAATGTTTCATTTTCTATGCCTTCTAAAATAAGACATTTACTTACTACAAGAAACTGCATCATTTAAAATCATTATAATTGACATATTTTATGAATTATAACATATATATTTAAGTAATTATATAAAATAACTCACATTTAAATGTCAAAGAGTTCATTTTCCTTCACATAGTCACAGTTGCATCAGTTCTACTTCCTGGTAGAGTGTTCTTCCTGAATCTGTGATGTGTCAGTGTGATATTTGGGTGAAAGGTCAGGTTAACTGCTTTCAGCTTCTCTGTGAGAATTCTGAGAGTTGAAGCTTTTGAAACAGCATGAGGACACTGTTCATGAAGTAGCCCACATCCCAGATTGTCTCCCTTAACATTTTGGCGGGAAACTTGTTAAAAACTAGTGACAAACATTCATTTAGCAGTGTTAATGCATCTAAACATGACAAAACCTTCACAATGTACCCCACAGGTTACCACAGCCTCTATGCAAGTGAAATCAAGCCCAAAGTTATTAATAGGTAATAAAACTCAATATCACTGTCCCAAGTCAATTCTATGCAAATTTCATTATTTACTGTGTCTATATGATCAAAAGCATTTCTATATATACAATGGAATATTACTTACTGTTTATATTAATCGAGTTAAAAATAAAACACATTATTTACTATTATTTAGTTCTAATTATTATTAGTTAAAGCATGACATATTATTTACAAACAAGCATAAGCAGTATAATCAAGAAAGTATAATTAGGAATAGCATTTGAAGAACATATAAACGTTTTACAAGGAATAAATATGTTATTATTCTATTTATCATATTTTCATTACTCTTCTCTCCTGCCCTCCCCACCCTTTACCCACTACATAATCTAAATAGAATGTCATTGTTTAAACAAAGAAAAGAAGGAAAGGAGAAAAAAAAGGAAAAAAAATGTATCTAATTACTGACCTTACTTCTCTTTTTCAGAAAGAGAAACAAATTGAATAATAGTTTGTTATTAGTTCCTCAGATATTTTGACTGGTTATGAAACAAAACATTTCTTTGCACACAGAGAATAACTTTGATTAAATCTTTTTCAGAACATTTGTGGCTTTCTGGAAATGCAGGAACTATATTTAAAAAGATTAATAATGAAGTAAAATGATGGGAGAAAAAAAGAAAAAACATAGAACAAATCATTTGTTCTTTAGTCTCTTCTTCCTCTCAGAAGTCTTCCACGAAGTTTCAGTTGCCAGTCTCTTTAATGAAGGACTAGCCCATTCCATTTCCTCTATTTTATCCAAAATCTTATTTTTTGATAAACAGTAAAGCAGAGTCTAAGTCATCAAAAATTTTAGGACCATCAGGAAGGAAGATTTTTAGCTTGGCAGGAAACAGAAGGTATGTTTTAAACTGTGCTTTTTTAAGCTCCCTTATTAGTGGCAGAAAAACTTTTCTTTTAGCTATTACCAAGGGAGAATAGTCATTGTCAAAATGCACAGTTGTCTCATTAAACTTAACAGGAGCTTTAGCCCAAGCAGATGTAAGAACCATCTCTTTATCAAAAGATGATAGAAATCTAACTATAACTGATCTAGGATAGTTTTTGTTAGAGTTAGTATTAGCTATAGATCTGTGTGCTCTTTCGATACCAAAAGAGAATGCTTCTGGTAAGTCTAAAGTTTTAGGGAGCCATGTTGTTAAAAAGAAGTAATATTGTTACCTTCAATATTTTCTGGCAGTCCAAAAATCCTAATGTTATTGCGCCTAGATCTATTTTCCAAGTCATCCAGCTTTGTTTGTAAGTGTGTCTTTTGTTTCAGCAGAAACTCAATGTTGATTTCCTCTTCTTGGATTCTATTTTCCATGTCATTCACAGCTTCTTCTATGCTTGTCATCTGGATCTTCTGTTGTTGCAGGTCTATATGTAACAAGTCTATTTGTTTTGTAGTTTTTTCTATGAAGGTATCAATTTTAGTATCCATTTTATCCATTTTAGCAGTAAGTTGCTGGATTACAGTTATCAGAGACTGAAGTTCTTTCTTGACGCTGGAGTTCTGAGAATTTGTCTTACTGGAACTCATTTCAGACTGATAAACTGACAGGAAAATTTCCAATGTAATTTCTGACAGGAATATTGTTAAAATTTCCTTTCTTTTTTAGATATAGTTCAAGAACTATATAAAACAAATATATTTAGAAAGGAAATTACTTCAAAAATTAATTTTTTAAGTAATTAATTCCTGTCAGTGTAATGAAATTGGTGGAGCTGAAGAAATCTGCTGCTATCCTGTGTTCATCCTTGGCCACGCCCCAAGTAAGACATCAAATCTGACAGAAAAGCCATACTAATGCAAAACCTATTATTGTGTCAACTATCTACGTTTGTAAGAGCAACATGTCAATACTGCCCCTATGTGTCCCACTATCAGATAAGGCCTCGTCCAGCAACTTGCTCTAGGAGGTGGAGTGGTATGAACAGAAACAGATCCATGTGTGAGGAAACAGCAATATCGACTGCAAGATAATGCAGAAGGTATGAAATGCGCTGCAGTAGGACATGCAGTACTGTATGCAGGTATGTGCTGACATGTCAAATGACACAGCAGTCTACATGAAGAACCCATAGGGCTGTCACCATTACAAATGATGATAGTGGGACATACCCAGAGCCATGCACACAGCACAAATAGACATACACACATCAAAACTAGGCCATGATACATGAAGCCTCCGGCGTGTACGAGTACAGTGAGAGTACAGCAAGGATAGATGTCTGCCAAGATATACAGCAAAGGCCTGTAAGGGCATGCAACACCGCCCGTAACACGGACGTTGCATGGACAATGTTGAGAGTTGCAACATACCCTATTGGTATGTGAAAGCTATGCAAATATGCGATACATGAAACAGTCAGCTGTCCATGCAAGAGCAGAGTTATGGGCAGAAAACAGATTTTTTATATATATATATATATATATATATATAGAGAGAGAGAGAGAGACAGACATACATACACACACACACACACACACACACACACACACACACACATGTGGCAGGTCTGGTAATCGAACCTACACCTAACTACCCTATCACACTGCAGCATGACGCATTTACAGAATGCGCTAGCGAGACTACTGAGCACAGCACTCCCAGAGGCATACTTCTAGGTGGGTGACATCATCCACAAAGGCAAAGACACCGATAGGGAATGTATGTGTTGTGAGGCATCTAAAAGCATTACTGTGTCCCCAGGCAGTTGGAAGCACACACACACACACACACACACACACACACACACACACACACACACACACACACACACACACACACACACACTTGGAAGGGCCGGGAGTTGAACACACACCTACCTACTCTAACACACTACAGCATTACGCATTTACAGAACGCGCTAACGAGATTACTGAACACAGCACTCCCACAGGCATACTTCTAGGTGGGTGACATCATCCGCAAAGGCAAAGACGCCGATAGGGAATGTATGTGTTGTGAGGCATCTAAAAGCATTACTGTGTCCCCAGGCAGCTGGAAACACACACACACACACACACACGCTTGGAAGGGCCGGGAGTTGAACACACACCTTCCTACTCTAACACACTACAGCATTACGCATTTACAGAATGCGCTACCAAGATTACTGAACACAGCACTCCAACAGGCATACTTCTAGGTGGGTGACATCATCCGCAAAGGCAAAGACGCCGATAGGGAATGTATGTGTTGTGAGGCATCTAAAAGCTTTACTGTGTCCCCAGGCAGCTGGAAACACACACACACACACACACACACACACACTTGGAAGGGCCGGGAGTTGAACACACACCTACCTACTCTAACACACTACAGCATTACGCACTTACAGAACGTGCTACCGAGATAACTGAACACAGCACTCCCACAGGCATACTTCTAGGTGGGTGACATCATCCGCAAAGGCAAAGATGCTGATAGGGAATGTATGTGTTGTGAGGCATCTAAAAGCATTACTGTGTCCCCAGGCAGCTACAAACACACACACACACACACACACACACACACACACACACACACACACTTGGAAGGGCCGGGAGTTGAACACACACCTACTTACTCTAACACACTACAGCATTACGCATTTACAGAACGCTACGAGATTACTGAACACAGCACTCCCAGAGGCATACTTCTAGGTGGGTGACATCATCCGCAAAGGCAAAGACGCCGATAGGGAATGTATGTGTTGTGAGGCATCTAAAAGCTTTACTGTGTCCCCAGGCAGCTGGAAACACACACACACACACACACACACACACACTTAGAAGGGCCGGGAGTTGAACACACACCTACCTACTCTAACACACTACAGCATTACGCATTTACAGAACGTGCTACCGAGGTTACTGAACACAGCACTCCCACAGGCATACTTCTAGGTGGGTGACATCATCTGCAAAGGCAAAGACGCCAATAGGGAATGTATGTGTTGTGAGGGATCTAAAAGCATTACTGTGTCCCCAGGCAGCTGGAAACACACACACACTTGGAAGGGCCGGGAATTGAACACACACCTATCTACTCTAACACACTACAGCATTACGCATTTACAGAACGCACTACTGAGATTACTGAACACAGCACTCCCACAGGCATACTTCTAGGTGGGTGACATCATCCGCAAAGGCAAAGATGCCAATAGGGAATGTATGTGTTGTGAGGCATCACTGTGTCCCCAGGCAGCTAGAAACACACACACACTTGGAAGGGCCTGGAGTTGAACACACACCTACCTACTCTAACACACTACAGCATTATGCATTTACAGAACGCGCTACCGAGATTACTGAACACAGCACTCCCACAGGCATACTTCTAGGTGGGTGACATCCGCAAAGACAAAGACGCCGATAGGGAATGTATGTGTTGTGAGGCATCTAAAAGCTTTACTGTGTCCCCAGACAGCTGGAAACACACACACACACACACACACACACACACACACACACACACACACACTTGGAAGGGCCGGGAGTTGAACACACACCTACCTGCTCTAACACACTACAGCATTACGTATTTACAAAATGCGCTACCGAGATTACTGAACACAGCACTCCCACAGGCATACTTCTAGGTGGGTGACATCATCCACAAAGGCAAAGACGCCGATAGGGAATGTATGTGTTGTGAGGCATCTAAAAGCATTACTGTGTCTCCAGGCAGCTGGAAACACACACACACTTGGAAGGGCTGGGAGTTGAACACACGCCTTCCTACTCTAACACACTACAGCATTACGCATTTACAGAACGCGCTACCGAGATTAATGAACACAGCACTCCCACAGGCATACTTCTAGGTGGGTGACATCATCCGCAAAGGCAAAGACGCCGATAGGGAATGTATGTGTTGTGAGGCATCTAAAAGCTTTACTGTGTCCCCAGGCAGCTGGAAACACACACACACACACACACACACACACACACACACACACACACCCGGAAGGGCCGGGAGTTGAACACACGCCTACCTACTCTAACACACTACAGCATTACGCATTTACAGAACGCGCTAACGAGATTACTGAACACAGCACTCCCAGAGGCATACTTCTATGTGGGTGACATCATCCGCAAAGGCAAAGATGCCGATAGGGAATGTTTAGAGTGAGCGGTCTGAAAGCATATTACCGTCCCAAGGTAGACGACACAAACACGCCAGTGCTGTCAACGGGCCAACTAAATATCTACGGAGCACAACAACACTGAATAGATAATGGGATGCACCACAGACAGTACACCCTTCGAGAGAGCAACAAGTGTGTTCAATGTAGGCATCCATCGTGACATTGAAATTGGACATCTGTTGCCTGGATGACCACCATGGCTATACAGGATGTCAATGGCCATGCCCACACGCTTAGTATCACACGTCTGTTTGGAATGTACTGTGTGTCCATCTACACAATGGTGTACTGGGCATGCTCACACACTTAGCTGTTGCAAAGGGCCAACTTGCATGCACACGAGTCTAATCACGGAAGGGCGCAGTGTGGAATGTAATGTGTGTCCATCTACACAACGGCGTGCTGGGCATGCTCACACACTTAGCAGTTGCAAAGGGCCATCTTGCATGCACACGGAGTCTAATCACGGAGGGGTGCAGTGTGGAATGTACTGTGCGTCCATCTACACAACGGCATACTGGGCATGCTCACACACTTAGCTGTTGCAAAGGGCCATCTTGCATGCACACGGAGTCTAATCACGGAGGGGCGCAGTGTGTAATGTACTGTGTGTCCATCTACACAACAGCGTACTGGGCATGCTCACACACTTAGCTGTTGCAAAGGGCAATCTTGCATGCAGATGGAGTGTACACACAGAAGGGCACAGTAAGGTATAACTGCCCTCACGCACAGGGCGGTCACACATGCAGTGACCTGTACACACACAGCTGCCATCACAGCTGTCATAGGTGCAGGTCACACACGTACATACTGCAGTGTACACTGTAGCTGTCAAGTCAGCACCATGTCGTTGGTGCAGCACTACACAGCCTTACGGTCCAACAACACCATGTGACACATGACCACTGGGCTGTACAGTGGTGTACACCAGCTGTGCAGAGTACACACGTACCAACAGGGATCCAACAGGTGTAATGCATTGCAATGATACCAGTATACATGAACAGGTCGGCTCAAGACATACCATGGCCCTTACACAGCTGTGACACCTGACTGTTGCTGTACACCAATGAACACACGTCCGGGTATGTCATACATGTGATTGTGTGGATGTGTGCCTGGACTGCACACACAACACATACATACATGGCCTTTGATGTATCTCGTGCATAACACTGGCCCAATCAATGCTACACACGCGAATTGAATGTGGGCCCATGTCTGTTGAATGCTCACACTACAGGGGGTAGCAGTGTTGACCGGGACACATACCCTTGTACTGGTCACCTGTGACACCCGTGATATCATACCGCAGTCCATGTGTTATGTATGTCAACACACATGTCCAACAATAGCAATGCATACAAACATGGCAACAGGAGACACATGTGACATCTGCAAACATGCATGTGTAGTGGCCAATGTCCATAACATAGTTGCACCTACCTACAACATGCAGACGCAATGCAGACCCATCATTGACATCTGTATACGGTGACATACAAACAGCACGTATGGAGGGATGTGTGCACATAACGTGGTGAACCACCTGTCTAGATGTATGTGTGCAGGGGGTGGCTCACAGTTGTGTCACACACCATCCTATCATGCCATGTGCTAACTGTACGCTATGTCGCTGTTACGTGATGGTGCTGACATAATGCATACACAGCAGTCAGGTGTTAACAACTATTTCATATGGCACCTGTAACACCTACAACCTCTCGTGTGTATATAGCAGCACATTTGCCAGATATAGCGCTGGTACACATAATGCAATCAATACCGCTGCATGTCCATGAAATGTGTCATCATATGGCTGGTGTATCATTCCCAGCACTGCCATGTGTGTCCGAATGTGTGATCAGGGATGCCACATATCGCGGGGAATATGTCCCAGTTGCTACACATCCATGTACACCATTGTAGAGAACTGTACATACGTCAGTGTGGGAAGCATGATGTTCACCGGTGAGGTGCATCACACACATCGGCTGTCCATATACACATGTGTGGTCACCACAGTGTGTGTGTGTCTGTATGTATGTCTGGTGCTTGGTGAGTGTGTATGCTAATATATGGTGGGAAATTATCACTGGCCCCACGTGTTGACTAACCCATAATGGTGATGCATTGCACAACCCTGTGGATGCCATAGGTCCCAGCCATACTGGCTACCTGTGCATGTCCCTTCTCTGTGACACGTCGTGTGGGTGCATAGTACTGTGAGGGTGATGACCACAAAGGCAAGGGGCCCCAGCTGCACACTATGGGGTGTGCGTTATAGTGGTGTACACCCCGTGACTGTGGCCATGTTCACGTACTGTTACACGGTCCTACTGCTGCACAATGCGGCCTCCAGCTACCAAGTGACACCTCACATCATCATTGGCCAGGCCGCTGTGTACAACCCGTGCACCATGTCACCATACCTGTAATGTGTCCTGCTATGTATGTCACGTCTCTGTCCAGTGTAGCCTGTGGCACCGACCACATGCGTCAGGTGCAGTATATGTGTGGACATCTGTGTCATGTTTGTGTGTCCAACAGTCAGGATGAAGGTACATGTAGCATGCTGATATTGCCAGACGTGCCTGTGTGTACTCCACAGTTACACATGGGGGACTGCAAACACTGCTACCTGTAGGCACATGCAAGCACACCATAGGAGGGAACCAGGGTATCACAACCAACATGGTGCTACAGATGTAACCGAGACACATACCATGAACACATCACAATGCATGCTGCACCTGCACTACATGGTGTGACTGGTGCATGTCGACAGTACACAACCTATGTCACATACACAACTCAGTATTCACACACAAGCACTGCAACATATACATCCCTCACTATGCATACACAGGTATTACATACACCTCTCACTATGCTGTTCACCCTGTGCATCAAAATATTTGTGCATAACCCTGCACCGATGGTGTGGATGACAGGGATGCAGCACAGGCTTCATCATATGCACAGGGTGATATGTATGCCAGGGGCATAGGCTGCACACAACCACTGCAACATACACATCCCTCACTATGCATACACAGGTATTACATACACCTCTCACTGTGCTGTTCACCCTGTGCATTAAAATATTTGTGCATAACCCTGCACCGATGGTGTGGATGACAGGGATGCGGCACAGGCTTCATCATATGCACAGGGTGATATGTTTGCCAGGGGCATAGGCTGCACCAATGGATAACATCATGTGTGTGTAAGGGCCAGTGAGTTGAGTGGACATGTCTGTGCAGAATGCATGTGGATGTTGTGGAGCCCTACAGGTGTGTTTGCTGTGTGCGTTTATGTGTGTACACAGTTCTGCCATTTGTGATGCCTACACGGGGTATAATTGACAGCCCCAGATTGTACAGTGCAGGTTGTACAGCTCACTGTGTCCGTCCACGGCCACATGACCTGTGCCTGCCTGGGGTTGCACGGGCACTACCAGGTGGAGGTACAGAGTGGCTACTGTCCGATGACACATGTCCAGTGGAAATGTGTCCCAGCTGAGACCATCCAGGGCCACGTCCACGTGGCCTGCTGTGTCCTGGTGTTGACAGCGCAGCAGCAGCTGCACTGCTACTGCTACCAACACTATGGGAGCGGGCATGTGAGGTGGCATGCTCACGTCGACCTACACTAGGTGGTGTTGCTGGCCTACGTCCACATGGCCTACGCCTCACTCCTACCAGGTGTTCCAGCACAGACAGCTTCCGCTCGCGGATTGCCATGCCACGGTCAAGGATTCCGACCATTTCACCTAGTCGCCTATCCAGAACATTAGCAATCTGCTGTTGAGCATTTGCCAATGCCTGGATGTTGTCATTTAGGGTATGGATAGCAGCCCTCTGCAGCCTCTGCCCTTCTCTGTTCTGCCATTCAGCACGTGCCTGTGCCGCCATTACAGTCTGGAACATGCGTCTGGTGATACCAGCTGGTGCGCTCTGTCCTGCAGGTGCATGTCTGCCAGAGGTCCTCCTATGAGCAGCACCGGCCACATGCCTGTGTGGCACATCTGCAGTCATTACACTGACACCATGGTGTGTAGACACACCTTCTGTAGCCACCACATGTTTCTGTTCCACGCCAACAGACGCTGACTGTCCTTCCTCTATGGCCACCGGTGATGCGGTATGTGTTGGCAGCAGAACTGTGGGCAGGGAAGAGGGGGACATAGCTGGGATGGTAACCATTGGCACAGATTCAGCCCCTGACAATCCTGCCTGTACCTCATGCATATGTTCATCACCGCTAGTATTTGTGGAGACACTAACAGCAGATGGACCGCAGGAGGGTAACACACCTACATCACCTGTGAATATAAAAGAAATACTGTAAAGTACAATAGACACAGACACACACACACAGACACACACAGACACACACACAGACACACACAGACACACCATGCATGTGATTTGTCAGATGGCATGCAGCATGCCTGCGATAGAGCAGAGGGCATGCAGCTCAGACATTAATAGTGTTAGTAAGCATACCTCCCTGGGATGCACACTACAGCAAGCAGGTGTCATATCAGTAGCCATGCAGTTCACACAATCATGGTAATATGCATGCATCCCCATGATACACCATGTGGCCCAGAACAGGATAACAGTACACATGGCTGACGTGACCTTGACATGTAATTTGCTGACATGTGCATTAACATGCATACATGTTTGACACAATGGTGTCCTGACACATGTACAGCATCATAATGGGCTTCACATTGCAGTGTTGTGTGTATGCCCTACAGATAGAATGCATGTTTAGCAAATGTGCATGAGCACGGGAGGGTAGTGTGAGCCATCTACATTGCTATATAGTGAGAAGTACAGACACTGTGCCATTGCATGGCAACATGAGGCATGTATGTTGCTGTAGAATGCATAATATGTACACATTGCATAGCCATAACTGCAACACAGTCGTGATGTTCCACAGGTCGTATATGGTAGACTTCAGTGACACCTCCAGTAGCTGTGCACAGGCTTTTAGGTTGTCCACTGTACCACATCAACTGTATAATCGGTCAACTAAGGCTATAATTGGACCATGTGTGGACAATGTGCAACAGGGTGTATACACATCCCATGTACTGTGTGGCTACATGTCTCTGGCCATCCCCCATGGCCATGTGTGCACATGTGGTGGCCAATTGTGTGTGATGGGCATCTTCTCCACATGTCTGTGTGGTCCCATATGACATACACCCATACATGTCAGATATGTCACATTCCACAGGTCTAGTCAGACAACGGGTTGTATGTTTGGTATTTGGGGTATAGGTCATGGCATAGTGTGACAATATTGCAGACAGAACACTACATGTCTGGGACATGTCAGGTGGTACATTACAATGTGTGCACCCAATGCAGGGGCATATGACACAATGGTGACACTTGTGGGCTGGCCATATCACAGCTCACTGTGTGGTACTGTGTGCGTACCACACATGTTGTTCCAATGCATACTACATATGCCTCCATTGTAGGACACCTCCACCATTGTATGCACAGCTGACCACACATGTCACAATGACAAGTACTGTGGATTCAAGTCTGTGTATCATTACGTGTGAATATATTGCACATGGGTGGAGTGTGTGAATGCATGGTGGTGCGACCTGCATATCGTGACTGGAACAAACATCAGGTGTACAAGTGTTAACTGGCCACATGGCAAATAGATCTACACTGTAACATGCCTGATACTGATGACAGTCTCACCTGCAATGGACCCATGTCTGTGCGGCATGCCAGAGGTACCTGTATAGGGGTGACACACCAGTATGAACATTATCCATGACTGTATGACAGCCACAGGTTGCACTGTGCATGTGCACACATTCACCTGCGTAATAGCTTATAGTATGCACATGTGTGCATACACAACGTAGCATACTGTAGTATGCAGCATGTGTGTCCACATACCTGGCATATGTTGTTACTTTACATTATGTACAGTGACACATGCAGGTACATGGGATATAATAGCCATATGTGCATTACTGACTTACCAGGCAACTCCAGGCTCATTGGTTGGGAGACACCCACCTCCACAATGGCAGCTAGTGTTTCTGGATGCTGTTCCCTGGGTGTCCCCAAACTGGCCAGTAGCTCCTCGGTGTGTGTGAGTGGGGGCTGGGTTGGTGGCCCACCACCTGTTCCACCTTGTTCCCTGGCGATTGCAGTGGCACGCTGTTTTGCATGTCGTATCAGGTCCGTGCAGTGTCTGTGCACCTGCTGGTAGGTGCAGTTATGGCCACCCACTTCATTCACCCTCCTGCGTAGATCCTGCCACAGGTCATCCCGCTGCTGGGCATGCTGTGGCACATGGCTGAACAACAAGTTCCTGCTTGTTGTCATGGAGCTGTGGGATGAGGACATCATCCTCCTGGCAGGTGTATGCTGGGAGGCTTGTACGGGGCATTATCTGTAAAACATAATGATGGTGACAGGTCACAGTTTCAGAGATGTACAGAGATACTGCTGCACATACATTTCTATGACATCTACTGCATCTGCACAGTTATCTTTGCAAAGCACCATGACACTGACACAACTGACGTGTTTGTGTCACACCCATTATGTATTGGATATCATCTCCATATATGTGTGTCACCTCATTACAGTGTTCATACTCCATAGGTTCATAGGTTCATAGGTTTATACTAGGCTATCTGCCCTAAGGCATTTATAAGCCTAGCCCAAATTATTGTGGCTTACGCCACCCCTTATATGAAAAAATACTGTGCCCATTAGTTTGTTGTGCCTCTGTCCAGCAGTGACCCAGAGATGATTCCCGGGGTAAACCTACGATCTCCCATCCACAGGTCTAGATTTCTCTTGAACAGAGTCAGCGAGGTGCTCTGCCTCACATGGACCGGGATTTTATTCCACAGCATAGGGAGTCTCTGAGTGATAAATCTATCCCTCCAGCACGTCCTATTTATATCCGTGCTAAGGTTTAAGTCTAGCTCTAGTGGTTTTGGTGGATTTGGATTTTTGAGGTGGAGCATGTCCATTAATTCGGGTTGGACATGGCCTTGTATGTCAGGCACATGTCACCTCTGAGCAGACGGTATGCGACTGAATAGAGCTGGAGTTTCTTCAATCTGGCAGCATATGCCAGATTTTGGAGTCCCTTTATCCTTTTGGTGAGGAACTTTGGCGTCTCTCCAATTGCTGCAGATGTCGGGTGAGATACATCCCGAATGGGGCATTGTACTCTATCATTGGTCTGATAAGTGAAGAGTACAGGGGAACAATGACCTCACTAGATCTGGATGTGAATCCCTTCATGATCAGGTGGGCAATGTAGAAGGTCTTTCTAACCACTTTAGCAATGTGAGTGTCAAAAGAAAGGCCACTGTCAACCTGGGTCCCCAGGTCCCTGATGACCTCTTCTGTGCTTAGTGGATTTCCACCTATATGGTAGCTTGGGGTTACCTTGTTTTTCCGAAGGGTATGACTATACATTTTTGGCGTTTAACTTCAGGCCATGGCTCTGGCACCAGCTATCTGTTTCCGTGAGTCCCTTCTGAAGGATATCCGTGTCCGATGCACTTTCCACTATGGCCAGTTTGCAGTCATCTGCAAACTTTGTCAGCCAAAGTCCTCCCATGTTGGCCTGTACTTCTGAGAAGTAGATGCCAAACAATAGGGGCCAAGGACCGAGCCCTGTGGGACACCACTTGTGACCGCTTGGAGTCTGACATAGCGCCAGCAACTCTAACCCTGTGGGTTCTGTCCTTAAGCCAGTTTGCAACCCATCTTGTGACATATGGGTTTACATTTAAGCTGGTAAGTTTTCTACAATACCCGAGTGGGGTATTGTGTCGAAAAGCCTTTGCAAGGTCAAGGTAGGCTGTATGGACTGCCTTTCCTCATCAATGGCCTTGGTGACTATTTCAAGAAGTCGACCAAGTTCAAAAGGCATGATCTTCCCTTGACAAAGCCAAACTGGGTCGGGTCCAATGTCTGCAAGTCCCCTATATCTTTGTTTATGAGCTCCATTATGATCCTCTCCATAGCTTTGCAGACTAGACTTGTTAAGCTTATGGGGTAATTACCAGGGTCCGTGAGGCCACCTTTGTGGAGTGGGACCACAGTTGCCGTCACGCCACTCCTTGGGCACGTATCCTGTGGTAAGGCTGAGATTAAACAGCTGCCTTATGTGGGTTTAATTCCTCATTTAGCTGTAGCACACAGCCGGGGACACCATCCGTCCCATTGATGCTGTGTTTTAGCTTTAGAGAGCAGCTTTCACCTGCGCATTTGAGATGTCCGGGAGGCTACACTCGGCTGGGATAGTTATCTCTCCTTTGGGGAGAGGGGTGAAGTTTGCACTGAACCTGTCTGCCAGTATGTTGGCAATGTCTGTGGGTTCAGTGATTTTTGTATCATTTTGGACTAATTCTGAGCATATCTGTGAGTTTCCACCCAGGTTCCTAACATAGCTGAAAAGGCCTTATGATTGTCCTTGAATCCATGGCAATTTTTCTCTCAAAATTGGCCTTAGTTGATTTTATGAGTGCTCGTATTTTTTACTAATAATGATCAGGGTGACTTCCCTTTATGGATTTTGTTCTATCATGTAATAGCTTTCTCCTCTTATTGTAAAGTTTGTTAATGGCTGGGGTCCACCAGACTGGACGCTTTGCCCTTTGTGGAAAGAGTCTTGGTTTTATTTGGGATTGCCTGATCCATGCAGTCCTGGAGGTGTTCATAGAAGGCATTTGTAAGGGCTTCCAGAGCTTGGGTTGTGGTTTCCTCTGACTCAGGGGCCTTGAAGGATACCACACCAGTCTTGAGTAGTGTGAAGTTTGCTTTAGAGAAGTTCTTCACTATGGTCTTTTTGTTTGGGGTGGGGCGGGATGTGGATTTCCAGTGAGATTAGTTTATGATCAGATCTCACCAATGAGGGATATACTTCGTGTGGAGCATTTTGTCCCCATGTTTGTGACAATGAGATCTAGTATATTTTGTCCTCTCGTGGGAACAGTAACTAGCTGTTCCATGGCATTTGAATTTATGAACTCCAGGAACCGTTGGGCTAGAATGTTAGGGCTTGAGTAATGTTCCCAGTCTATATTCGGGTAGTTGAAGTCACCCAATATGATGGTGTTTGGAGATACATTTATACCCTCCAGTGTCTTCAGGAAGGCTGTGTGGGTTCCTGAGTTTGAGAGGGTGGCCTGTAGCATGCTACAATTTGTAGAGCAGTTTTGCCTATGGTTAGTTGCACCTGGATGGTTTCAAGCTTCATGTGTTGCCACCAACCTGGAGGTGTGAGTATCCTTTATGAATATGGATACACCCCTCCTTTGTGGAGTGGTCCGGGTTTTGGGGCGGAACGCATGATATGAGGTAAAACCTAATAGTGCCGGGTGCTCTCAGGAGCCTTGAACCAGGTTTCAGTTACAGCACAGACATCGATGTTCTCCATACTGAGAAGGGCCTCGAAAGTCGTGCATTTTGAGATTTAGACTTCTGGCATTGAGCAGCATTACCCTCAATTTCTTCCCATTTTGTTTTCTAGGGTGGTAGGTTTAGAATTTGAGCCTTGCCTAAAAAGGCACTATGGGGTGGCAAGAGCCTTAGCCAATATCCGGAATCCCAGGGTGACAGGTGCAAGCCGTCCCTTGAAGCAGCGTGGCTTGTCAAGCATGTCATCCCAGGCAGATAGACACTGGATCCCCTTTGAATGACACCAGACATTAAGCCAATTGTTAAAGCTGATCATCTTGTCTCCATATTGTGGCATCATTCTTGGTGAAGGAAGGATACTGCTCAGGGTTAGGGTCATACCTGCCTGGGCTACATAATCAGAGAGCTCCTCTATGTCTCTTTCATGTAGTCCAGGGAGGTACGTCTCAGGTCGTTCACACCAGCATGGACAATGACTGTGTCATATTTGTACTTGCCGTGGAGTGACCAGTGCTTGTGTTATGTGGCGGATTCTAGCCGATAGGCAGCTTACTGTGACCCTCTCCTTGTTCAGCCTGGTGAGTGGGACGTCAGTGTGTCTGACTATGGAGTCACCTATGACAAGTATGTTTGGTGTTGTATTTGGCCTTAAGGGCTGTGACTGCTTTGCACACTGCTTTTGTGGTTTATGTGTTGCTTGTGGGGTGTCTTGAGGTAGCAGTTGTTTGGGTGTCTGCTTTGGAGGCCTCTGCTGTTTAGGTAAATTTTACTCAGAGCCTCGAGTATGTCTTTGTGTGTTTATGTGTTTGATTCAGTGGAGTGGTAGCATTATGTGAGGCTGGTTTTGTGGTGTGTGTAGTTGCCTTCTCCTCCTGTCTGGTCTTGCCAGTCCTGAGTTGAGAGAGCTCAGCCTCCAGTTTGGCTAAATAGCTGCATCTCTCGCAAGTATTTGTGTTATGTGGGAGGAGGAGAGGGTTGTCTGTGTACATGAGGCAGTTATAACATTGCCTCAAGATTCCCAGATTCACCAGCTGGACCAGAGAGGAGATTGACAACTGACCTTTGGACATGCTAGAATAATATTGGGAAATCCTTAATTGAAAACAAGGGCCAGTGGGGGAGTGAGGGTGTAGTGCTTTTAATTTTTAGTGCTGACTTATATAATTGCTTTAGTGAGCAAGTGCCAGGTAACTTGAGTGCAAAAACGACAAACAGTAACTTTCTTTCAAGTGAAACAAGGAAATAAGTACAGTAAGCAATGCAGATATCACTAGTGATCCACAGAAGCGCTGAGAAGTTGTATTAGGTGGAATTAGCTTCCAGGGAAATAACAAGCAAACAAACAACAAGCATATAAACAAAGCTAGATTCAGTAGGCCTGGATCTAGTTTATGCTAGAGCAAACAAGGTGAACCAATTTCAGTAAGATACAGTTCAAATATTCAGGCACTATAAACCTTTAACCAGAAAATTCCCAGCTCAGAAGGGCAGAGTCCAGCCTCTTCTCCCACAAGAGTGCAGACCACGAACCTTCTTAATGTAAAATAACTGGCCTGAAGCCCAAGTGCCTAAACCAGAATTAATACACTTGGACACTGGGCTCTCAATCAGCAGTTCCCAACTTAGAAGGATGAAAGCTACCTGTCCTGCCACCACAGTGCTAGCCACAAACCTTCCTAATGTAAAACAACTGGTCTGAAGCCCAAGTGCTTAATCCAAAAGACTTGAATGATAGCTACACTTTAATCAAGTTACAACCAAGCAGTAATAAATACCATTGAATACTTTAGAGAATGTCTGGATTAGTGCTCAAGTTACACAAACAAAGCTAGATCCAGCAGGCCCGAATCCAGTCTATGCCACAGCAAACAAGGCGCACCAACTTCAGTAAGAAACAGTTCAGATATGCATGCACTATAAGCCTTTAACCAGAAATTCCCAGCTCAGAAGGGCAGAGTCCAGCCTCTCCTCCCACAAGAGTGCAGACCACAAACCCTCTTAATGTAAAATAACTGGCTTGAAAGCCCAAGTGCTTAAACCAGAATTAATACACTTTTAGAATAACAGACACTGAGCCCTCAATCAGCAGTTCTCAACCTAGAAGGATGTAAGCTATGTAAATGCTGTCTTGCTGTGGGCATGTCTATTTGCCTGTACTTGTGTTTTTACCTATCTGCACATGCCTCGATGAGTCCACGGTACTACTGTTGACCTGGATGCTGTGTATATGTCACATATCAGCACAGACACAGCTGGAATGGACTTGAGCAGTGACAATGCACACATATGCATGGACACCTGTACATGCATGTGTTTTGCCATATACATCTACACAGCACTGTACAACTGTTCAACATCCTGACACGGATCGCCTGTATTACACATGTGATAGACATGGGGCAATGGATAGTCAGATGACATTCGCAGGGATGGTCATCAACCATAGCATGTGTGGGCACGGTTTCCACGCTGTTACAGACGGCCATTGTGCCACCGCAAGCTGCATCAGTGCCACATTACTGATCCAGTCAGTTGATAGTACATCTACCATGCGGCCATCACACCATGCATGACTGGGATGACATCTGCAGCTTTGATGGACAGGGTTGCATGGTATGGTGGGAGTATGTCACATATATTGCACAGGGATCTGTCCAGCCTGTGGCGATCCTAGTATCAGGACAGTGGCTGTCCATGACATATGTCATATAGATCAGGATATGGACATGTAGCATGTCCATCATCATGGTGTAGCAAATGTCCTTCTGCAAAGTAGACGGCATGCTGCATAGTGGAGGTGTGGATTGTGAAGGCTGTTATCGCATATCCATGCATAGCCATTACCCCTTACAGGTGGTATGTGATCCAATATTGGTCACCACATTGCTATATATGCCTGGCCACTGATCTCCGTGCTCATGGATGGCACCCTGACATGACATGGGTACCTCAGATGACTACCTAAGGGGCCTGGAGACGTCACCATGTCGGGGGTGCACTGCACAGCACCATCCCTTACACAGTGTCCATAATGTTGACCACAGCCTAGGTAGCAGTTTATGGGTACAGGGATGTTCACCTAGCGGTGACACTGCTGGTATCATCCATCAGACTGTGCACATATGTCACACACCTCACACACACAGCCCATTCTGTATGTTGTTCACAACACTGATACAGCTAAATTGATAGGTCATGGCCATTCACAGCCTTACATACACAGATGCCTAACATTTGTGTGTGTGGTATGGGCTACAATGAGGGTGGGGTACAACACATTAACCCTGTTCTACTGTATCTGGCACAGATGTGCTGTGCACATGTCACTCTTGCACCTTTTGTAGTTGTGGGTCTGTAAACAGGCCTCTGGTGGAACACACCTGTGACATGCAAAGGTATTTGTAATCAAATATCCGTGCTATCTTGTACATCTGTACTGCTAACATCTACAGTGCTAATGGTTCATGGACATGCACAACAAGGAAATAAGCCAGCAACAAAAAGTGGACTGTAATAAGTCAAGAGTAGTTTAATAAAAACTACTAAGTCAGCATAATAGCATCCTAACACAAACCGGTTTCGGCCTGGGTTTTACACCTAGCCTTCTTCAGTGTACAGCAAGGAGTCTTGTCAAGAAAATGCTGAATTATAAACTAGTAAAGCCATGTTGATTGGTTAAACAATGGAATGTGCTGATAAATATTCAGCAGATAATAATTAATACATTCAAATGCATATAGGACTAAACATTATCAGTTATACATAGAATAAATACATATGTATATATATATATATATATATATATATATATATATATATATATATATATATATATATATTATTTTATATATATCTCTATTTACTCAAATATAAAACATGGATATATCCTGTATAACAGTTTTTATTTATAAACATTCATTTAAACCAGGGTTGAATAATGCACCCAATTTAGTTATCCATTTCTTTTCTTTTAAGTCAAGTTTTTTATGCCAGCCGCTCTTGTTGGTTCTATCACCACTGATACAGCTAAATTGATAGGTCATGGCCATTCACAGCCTTACATACACAGATGCCTAACATTTGTGTGTGTGGTATGGGCTACAATGAGGGTGGGGTACAACACATTAACCCTGTTCTACTGTATCTGGCACAGATGTGCTGTGCACATGTCACTCTTGCACCTTTTGTAGTTGTGGGTCTGTAAACAGGCCTCTGGTGGAACACACCTGTGACATGCAAAGGTATTTGTAATCAAATATCCGTGCTATCTTGTACATCTGTACTGCTAACATCTACAGTGCTAATGGTTCATGGACATGCACACCATACTCAGCAGGGTTATAGTGCGGTGCCACCCTAAATGACTGTCATCACCACTTGTGGGTTGATATTATCCAACACCCTATCTGTATTGTATGGTCATGCTAGGCACTTGTTCAGAACATGTGAGCATGTCATGAGCTAATGATTACTATAGCACCCATTCCACACCATTTCCCACAGGAACACTGGCTGTCCTACACTTCCCAGCTTGCTTAAGGTACGACAGCTGTTGTACACACGTAACGCACATATCCTGTGGGACAATGTTGTATATGCAGGCATGTCCAGCTGTCACGTACCAGTGCTACTGCCTGTCTATATGAGGGATATGTCGTACATGTGGCAATAGAGCAATTGTCTCGTGTACACATTCAATGCTCACTTCCCAACATATGGCACTACAGCCTGTGGGGGATGCACGTCTCCAGCCGTGCTGGGCTCATAGCTCTCAGGTGTACCTCATTACGGGGAATGTACCTCATTTGGGGTTCTAAAAGGTGCATGTTCCTCAATGTTCCACATTGGAAGGGTCTGTCACACATTCATTGTTGTACATAGTTTACCTGCTAGCCATGGCTAGATAGATGAGAATCATATTAATTCATTTGAATATCTGTTTTATACGTAAGACCAGCCTATTTTAGCCATCATATGCCCATCCTAGTTGACGCTGTTAGTAAGCCAGTTGTAAGTGTTCCACGTTTCGCCCATTTGTCACACTGTATGAGGGCTAATGTTCCTCATTTTGGGGACAGGAGGCTGACAGCTATGGCTGGGGGTAATGCTGTCGCCAACCCTGACTGCACCTGACAGTCATTTGGGGATGTGTAACATTCGCAACACACACCACCCATCACATAGTCTCACATAATCTACACCACTGGCCACACCTACGAGGACAACCTGTGCAGTATGTCTCCATCCTCACTGTAGGCACCAGAGGTAGCCCCCATCATGGAAGACAACATCACCAGCTTATAGCCCACAGACTCATGTGTGCCCACCACATACAGACAATAGTGTGTTATAACATTCACAACACACCAGTCATAGCTGACTCTGTAGGGTGTCACACTGCAGTTCCACACAGCAGGCTACACAAGGCATTAGTCGCTTACATCTTGCTGTCGGGTAACTGCTTCTGCAACATAACCTGTGCACCCGTGCCACACCTCACCAGGTACGATATGTCTGTCATTCACCATGTTAGTGTGACTGCCCTGTGATGCCACATCACAGACTATGTGTGCAGGGACATGCAATAGCTCACCAGTCTTATAGCCCTGAGGGTGTGGGCCTAGCCCTGGGGAGCATTTTGCATTCGTCCAGACACGATACCACTGTACAATGGCCGACTGTGTCACTTCAACAGTTGCCTATGCTCCTATTGTCATTCCACAGGCATGTGGTATCTGTCCGCTATGACTGTCCTGGTCAAACACAATGCTGTGGCACAGATGACTTGCACCTGTCGGCCCTGGGAGTACAGCTCACATGCTAGGCTCTTGCTGCTGTTATACTGCCTGTCCTGCACAGTTTCCAATAACTGTCACCGGCAGGGCGGTAACTGGCATGCACGACATGGGGTCATGTGACACATTGCTTCCATCTTCCCCTGTGACGCACGCAGGCAAGGCACATCTTATAATGCACCACTCCAACATCTCTGCAGTGACTGGGACCTGCCTGTAGGCTCTGCAGAGAACACCTGCAATGACAGGTTATAGATGGACCACACCTTCCAGGCACATACCTGGACTGGCACACCCACAGCTGAGGGGTTCCCATATCCCACTATGTTTTGCACACATCCTGGCAGGTTGCTTAGCACAATGCATCAGAGGTGCTCCACGTGCAACTAACTGTGTCCGGGACTGCTATACACATTGTAACAAGTGACAGAGTTACCATCATACCCCACGGGTAACATACCTTCTATGGTGGTATAGTGGACAGTGGGCCTCAGCTACTACTGATGTGTGACTGACACTACCCCACACTTCACTGGGATAGCCACTCATGTACCGACACATCCATGAGTCATACCCTCCACTCTGCTGGATCAACACATGCACACAACCTCCAAGACCTACATTACCCTTGGCATGAACACTACCACCATGTGACTGGTGTTACACACCTGGGGTTATCCCCTCATTGGTGGATTCTGAACATATGCTAATCTACCTTGTTAGCCACATCCCGGAAACACACCCATCACAGGATACACAGTACATGTGTACTACTACACCTACTACAGACGTCTGCTGACAGTGGTTGTTAACATCATGACACCCGTGCAGATGGACAATGCACATACAAATGCTGACACATACCCCAGTGCACTTAATTAGCATGTACACAACTGCATGGATCATGCTATTCCACACAGAGCCATGATGGTACACACCAGATAACAGACGCCACTCTGGTGGTCATGTTTCATGGACATATGATGTACAACAACAGGTGTAGGCTGTTGCACAGTGGTGTACATTCCCATGTGTGGGGTGGCTCACTGGTCAGCCGTGGTGGGGCCACAGGGTCCCTCATCACATACTCCCAAGACTAGCTAAGTAAACATGACTGCCACACATTCTGGGGTGTACCACCAGGCATTATGGTGGTATGTCAGTATTCGATGGCAACACACACATCTGCTGTCACATACAACAGTCACTCAGGAACATTGCAGACCCAGGTATTGTTGGCAACATGCTGGAGGATGGATTCAATGCTGACAGTACACCCTCTCACTCACTACAGGGCCGCAATCCATACATGAACATTGTGGTGTCCCTGTGGTCACACCTACACAGTACTGACCTATACTCTATGTGTCCTGGGACACTGGCCCCATGTCACCTTCCAACGTCCCAGGCTGTGATGTCCACCAACCTCTGAATTACTTGTCTCCCCACTAGGCCACCATATTCAGTAATAGCCTTGTTTCAGACATTGTAGACCCTGAATGGCCCACAGCAGCATTTATCACACTACACACAGGTGGCACCACATTGCATGAGTGGGACTATAGTCCTACACACCTGACTGGACTGTTCTGCATGGCTATGGGGCACATCGTCAAGGAATTCATTCTCAAAGACATTGTTGGTCTCCCGTCCTCTGCTGCCACCCGGGTTGGGCTTGTTAAGGTCAGAGCATGGCCCCTACACATGATGGACTCCTTTCATACAGTTATCAGGGCAGTTGCTGATGGTACGGGAGTCCACACATCCTACATTGTCCTCTCATTGCCTTTCAGCACCATTCCCCATCCTGGTATTGACAACATACAAATCCACCTGCACATCGTACCCTGTGTCTCAGGATGTTATGCTATGTGGCTCATGGACAGGACACACAGTGAGGCCAGCATACCATAGTACCTACTACATGTCAGGTACTTTGGCATACCACAGTCCTCAGTTATAGGGCCCCTCATGTTAAGTATATGCTTCCCTGTGGAACAGGCTGGCACAGGGGACTTTCCCTGTCTAGCTTTAGAACCCCTACATACCAAGCGCCATGATTGCTCCACCAGCTGATACTGACTCCGAACATACTGGAGTCTCTGTGATAGATACATAATATGACTATCATGGCATCAAGCTGCATGACACAAGGTGCATGCACATCACCTTTGCATTACACCATTCACCCACTGACTATCACATGGATGGTAGTCCCCTACATACATATCACATTGTACATGTTTGCAGTAACATGAGGGGCCCTATATGTCGCACCCACTCCTGTGGTTACCGTATTGCCACTGTGGCGTGGATATCCTCCTATGTGGCCAGACCTATCTGTACTGGGTGTGTAACTGGTACATAGGCACCCATTGTACCTCTGAACTCAAGACATCTACACACATTCAAGGGTACACCACCCCATTTAGGGTGTACCTTACACAACAGCTACAGCTTTACATGCCACAACATTAACACGCCATGACATTTACTGAGCTCCGACAGTTTAAATATGCGGCTGCACTACGGACACCACATCTGTACACATTTGCATACTACATACTCAGGGGTGACCTCTGCTGATCAGACAAGGCCCATGTCCACAACATTATTGATGGATATACTCCTCATACACAACATAAGCAAAGGCCACTGTGAGCAACATGCTCATGGATATGTGCACACACGCCACAATGAGTGGTATGTGCTTCTGGGTTACAGTCCCAAACAGGACACTCACCATGCTGTGGAACATAAGTCCTCTGTACATCATGCAGGGACACTCAGTAGCACTGTTCATGTGATACCTCCCTTGGTGGTTGGGATCACTGCAGTGGCGGTACTGTGCAGTGGTGCAGGTGACACCTGGCTCTGCTCTTCACAGGACACTACCCTGGAGAGGTGCCACTAGTGTGAACACTGAAGTTGTGCTTACACATGGACTTGACAGACTGCATAGTACCCCACTATGCACCTGTGCAGCTATTACATGTCCTTTGTGCATGGTTACTTGGTAGCCCTTCCATTTAGATTAGCTATCATGCTATTACTATGTCCCATACCTACATGCCATATGTATCCTGTTATTGTACATACCAATAGACGATACCTGTGGTATGCATGATATGCCTGTTATGCTGTGTAGAATATCTGTCATATCTACCTATAATACTATACATTACACATATTTCACATAGTATCCCATAATGCAAAGCATACTTGCTCAGCGGGACCACCTTACATATGTCATTAACGTTATTTACCCATACACATGCGTGCTGTGACAGTATATGAACATATACTATCCCCTGCTATGGCACGTCCTTGTTGGACATACCCTACCACTGAAGGCGGGTTGTATGGCATTGTTCTGTTTAATGGCCTCATGTAGCATCCCTTCTGGTGTCTGTGTTGTGTACCTTGTGTCCCACTGCTGGACACACTGATTCTACAAGCGTTAGTATGCTCAGCAAGACATCACTACATCAATACCTTTCCCCACTTTATGCATTGCGGACACGTTTAATTAATGCAAACCAGGCTATACATACAGTAAAACTAATTAATACAGATCATGCTATACATAACCTTACATATCGGGCATTCTACATACCTTGTTGTCGTTACGGCATTTCGTTTCTATCTCTCTCACAGTGTTTCAACTGTTTTTCGGTATGAGCATACGGTTTGAATGTCTGGCAAGTCATCATTATATACGTCGATACCTGAAACATGTGGATTCTTCCCACCAGTTGGTGTTCCTGAGTGACTAATTACTTGCATATCAGCTGTGCAGCTACTCCATTCGCCAATTACGCGACGATAGTGGGGTATAATTGGATTCTCCACTTGGGCGTTGCCTATTTGCCCTACCTTCGGGGAGACAGTCTGTATTGTGTTTTGTTATGAGTCACTGCAACTGCTATGCATGGGGACAAGTATAGTTTGGATTCATGTCCCCCGTGGATTGTGTGTGACAGGTAGAGTATTTGGTTCAACATGTGAGTGTACCTGTCATCCCGACGTCTGTTAACGGAGTATTGCAATCAATACCTGTAACATGGCTGTTTGTTCCATTATACAACGCCTGCAATTTTGCATGTCGCTTTTAATTGTGTCTCTCACATGGTATGTTGAGGTTTCTGCAGATGTAATTGACTGACTGGATGTTTGTGCTGCTATTACAGTTTGTATTGCTTTAGTTTCTAGTGTGGGGGATGTCGGTGGTTGTACATAACATATACGGTTTGTGGGCCTTGCATGTCTACATAATCCGTATATATGTGTGTGGGCTCCATCCCTGATTAGAGAGCTAACAGTTAGTAGACTTATGTTACGGCATTGTACGTTGGGCCGTTGTTAATTGGTTTCTATATCGTCTGCAGGTGAGCTTGCTACTTGTATACCTCCATAATTGCAGCGATATATCAGGGGATATGTGTAGGTGACAGTTATCCCTTGTATTTCTGTCCCAGATATTTGCAGTCATTGTGGTTGTGTTGTTAAAAGAGCCTGTTTGCCATGGGTTGCCACCTTATCATATGGTCATTGTTGGACACTTGCGGGACACAAAGCAGTGTTTACAGGCCAACACGTAGCCACGGTCAGTACACAGGTAGCACATACTTTTATCCTCACTACATACCTATTGTTGTGACTTTGGATACTTATCATATTGCATGTAACATTTAAGTTTCTTACATACAGGCATAACTATTAAATACGACTGTTGCATTATATATGGGACATATTTATGTCCTACCATCTCGGACATTTGCCCTTTGTACTGTTTTATGTCAGGACACACCTGCCCAGGGTGGGGATGTCCCTCCTACTGTGATACAGGTAGTAACCATATGCCTACAGCTAGCTATACCTACACCTACCGTACTGGTCTGCCTCTGACTTGGCACCAACATACATATGTTGCGGACACACACACACATTACAGTCACACAGAAATGCACATGGCACCCTCAACGCACACTTACACAGACTACGGCACTCACAGACACAGTTGAACACAGTACCTACGTCGACCGCGACACCGTCAGCGGTGACTAACCGTCCCTTCATATCATCATGCTATTACTCGCGGATGTACTGTTCCAGTACTGTGTTCTATCGGTCTTTCGGCCTCGTGGTTACGCATGTTGGTATGTTACACATTCCATGGTTGGCGGTATCCTATTTATTTGTACCTCCAAGATGTTGTGAATGTCGTTGAACTATCTATCATATTTGCAGATATCGCTGAATCCATCTATATCACCATATATCCCTCTATTGCCCTTTCTATCTGTATTATATATATGCATATGTATATATATATATATATATATATATATATATATATATATATATATATATATATATATGTACATATATATCTATCTACATATATATATATCTATATATATCTATATCGGGCGGGGAACGTGACAGGCACACAGCACCACCATATGCTGTAAGACTCATGTACTGTTCAGGTGTTGGCATTCCGTGTTGCACTGGCTGTTGTGTTTACAATGTTTGAGGGCTGCCTATGTAGGAGTCACACATTGGGCCACCTATACATTACAATTTACAGGTGGTCATGTTTGTGTGCCATCCATTTTACTGTGTGTGCAGGTGGAGAGGTGTCAGTCCGTAGGGGCCTACACGGTCAGTGTATGTGCTATACATTCCCTCTTTGCCAAGGCGTAGGCATATTGGGCACACCTCCGTCTGCCTACTGGGGCTGGCACAGTGTGTTCATGGTCTGAATCCCTCTGTGCCTGTACTGGCCTTGGCAATTGTGGTGGGCTATGAGGGCCTTCACCATTTTGTCCCTGCTGCAGCTGCTTCCGCAGGATCATATTATGTAGCATGGCACATACTATGACGATGTGGGCACACGTGCCTGGAGAGTACTGCAAGGCTCCACCAGATGTATCCAAGCACCGGAACCGTGATTTCAGCATCCCGAACACACGCTCTATGATGATTCTGGTTTGTGCGTGTGCCTCATTATGGCATTCTTGCATGGGTGTGTGTGCATTTCTGATGGGAGTCATCATCCACAGCTTCAGTGCAGAGCCAGTATCCCCCACGAGATGGCCATGTGGGATGTCCCACCTGACAAATACCTGATGCAGCTGTGAGGCATGCCAGATATGGGAGTCATGGTAGCTTCCAGGGCTGCCAGCACACACATCCATGATAATGCCCTGGGCATTGCACACGACCTGGCAGTTGATGGAGTGGAATCTCTTGCAGTTTATGTAGCGCATACCCTGCTCACTGGGTGGTGACTTGATTTGTATGTGCGTGCAGTCTATCGCACCCAGTACCTCCGGGTATTGTGCCACACGGTGGAAGCGATACATATTGCTGGCCAACTCCTCCTGAGTTCTGGGGAAGTATATCTGCTCATTGGCATGTGGTAACATGGCATCCAGGAACTGGTGTAGTACCCTGGATGCTGATGCCTGTGAGATACCCATTATATCTCCAGTTGGCCTTTGAAAGGTACCTGTGGCCAGTATTCGCAGGCTTACACATACCTTCGTGTCCACTGGTATGGGTTCCCCTCTGTCGTTTCTGGTTCTCAGGCGTGGCCGGCACAGCTCCACTATTTGCTGTAAGATGTCCCTGTCCACCCTGTAATGCTCTACCATCTCCAGGTCATGTAGCCCCTGGTAGGTTACCCTTGGTCTGGTCAGAGGGAGGGTGGCCTAATGGTTAAGGTGTTTGCCTCACAAACACAAGGTACAGGGTTTGAGTCTCACAAGGGATAATTGGCTAGGCTTAAAATGGCTTGCAAAAGCAGTTAGCTTAGTACTAACCTATGAACCTATGAACCTATGAACACTCTCCTTCTCCTCCGAGGCCTGCGGTGGTTGTCGGCATCATCCTCCACAACACCGTTAGTCTCTAACACATGCTGATGAATCACAGCTATGGCAGCTCCCAACATGTACATTTTAAAAGTTCCCCGTGTGTTTACACCTATGGTGTGGTGTTTGGGAATACACAGGTGTGTGTTGGGTGCTTACACACTTTATACTATTGTGCTGTGAACAGTAATGATGTCATAGGGTGTGTATGTACGTTCGTAGCTACAGGTTATGTTATGTGTTTTACTGCCGGAACTACTATTGTGGTGCCTTTGGTGTTGAATTACATTTGCCTGCCGTGGATTACCTCTTGACCTTCCCTTTACATTTCTGCGCGTTGCACCTACCATTTTCTGGCGGGCATCCTGCAGCCTACTTTCATTTGTGCTTTCCTGGACCTGGCGTATCTTGCGTTATGTGTGCTACTGACGGTCTGCTGTCGGTTTGCTTTGCTCTGCTGTGTCAGGTCTCCTGTCTTTGCAATCCAATACCTCCCCTCCTTTCTTTGCATTCACATGCCTCCCCTATCTTGTTTTGCAGGTTTCTGCAAGCAGACTTGTTAGCTGCCGTCGATTGGCCTTCGTGGGTTGATTGGTGTTGATTGCTCATTTGTACTCCAATTACCCTACTTCCACATTTTCTTTTCTTCCCCTGACCTTCCTGTTTCTGCTATTGTTTGCGACGCGTGCGTCTGATTACTGGGTTTCGGGCATGTTTTCATCCTCGTACACATGCGCTTTTGGCCACCATGTGTGCTCTCAGCTAAACGATTCCTCCCCACCCCTATCCTGCAGCTTTGCTTAGCAACGGACAGGCCAGATTTGGAATGCTCCAATGTGCTTAGTGCTACAGTGGCACACCCCTCTGCTGATGTCATGTATCTCCTCTGAGCCACTCCTCAGTGTTATACCGCTGCGCCGTATGGTACAACTTTCCTCCGGCGGGACATTTGCGATTCAGTATTATCTGCCTCATTTGCATGGCATTGACTAATAATTCATAGTTACCGCGCCGAACACTATCGCAAGCCCTTAGCAACCCTTGCACCTTGGTTGTGGTGTTCCATGCCTACCATTGTGTGTTATGTTGTAAACCTGATTTCTATTACGTTGCGATTTTATGACATTTTTATATTATTTATTTATGTTACAGCTTCTGCATACATGCCCTGTGGTTCTGCTGTGCGTTACTGTGGACATGACATTAAATATTGTTATTTACGTGTTGTGCATCTTTTCTTATGCCATTGGCTGTGTATTTCACCATTGGCATATGTTCACGTTGTGATACCTGGGTCTGGCCCTCTTCCATAGCTCCGATGTTATGTTTGGGAAAATGTAAACCGTGTTTTTTGGTTTACATTTCCGTGGGCTTACGCTATGCCTGCACCACTTCATGAATTGCTATATGCCTTCATTTGCATGGTGCAACACTGCACATGGGGTGATTTGCATACCTACGCCGGGGGCTGCGCAGATCTGGCGTACGCCGGTAGTGCACATGGAATTAGATCGTACCTGAATCGCTCAGCGGCCATATTTGGCATTATAACACCTATGCTATGCGTGCACCTGGCGCAAGCTTCATGAATCCCAGGGAGAATCTTTTGCTAAATACTGAAACTGGTATGGAAAAAGACCAATTCACTTTTATTTGTATTTATTATTTATGTATTTGGCATTTGTTTAAAGTCCGACTGGGCCAAAAAGTGTCATTTTTCAGAAGAGGTCTGAGGTGTAAAGCTCCATAATCACAATCTTTCAAAAATCACAGTTATTTTAAATCACAAAATATCATGTAGCACTGCAATACAAAGGAATAAAAAAATGTTATAATGAGAAAAACATAGAACATGTGTTTTACAGTAAAGTGCGGTGAAAAATAATCACATGAGCTGGAGAAAATATGTGATGGAAAAATTCATTAGTTATATTATTTGTTACATAGATTAGTATGTGATAAATGAGACATGAAACAATTCTAATAAGATATTTAAAAGAGATATTAGTGATTACATGATTGAAGACTGCAAGGGGAAATTGAGTGATGCCTTAGTATGAGAGAGGCTGTTCATATTAGGGTTATAGAAGGAAGTAAGGATGTAGAGAGCAGGGTAGGATATCTTCAAGTAACTTAGGTGAGTAGGGAGGAAGAAGGTGAGTGAAGTACAGTGAATAAGTTCATCCAGGATTGGTACAGGAGCAGGTCAATCATCATTCTCTTTCGGCTTTTCCCGTTAGGGGTCGCCACAGCGGATCATCTCTTTCCATTTCTTCCTATCCTCTGCATCTTGCTCTGTCACACCAACCGCCTGCATGTCCTCTCTCACCACGTCCATAAACCTTATCTTAGGCCTTCCTCTATTCCTCTTACCTGGCAGCTCCATCCTTAGCATCTTTTTCCCAATATACCCATCATCCCTCCTCAGCACATGTCCAAACCAACGCAATCTCGTCTCTCTTGCTTTGTCTCCAAACTGTCCAACATGATCTGACCCTCTAATATACCGATTCCTAATCCTATCCATCCTAGTCACACCGATTGCAAATCTTAACATCTTTAACTCTGCCACATCCAGCTCTGACTCCTGCCTATTTGTCAATGCCACTGTCTCCAACCCATATAACATAGCTGGTCTCACTACACTCTTGTAGACCTTCCCTTTCACTCTTACGGATACCCGTCTGTCACAAATCACTCCTGACACTCTTCTCCACCCATTCCACCCTGCCTGTACTCTCTTCTTCACCTCTCTTCCACATTCACCATTACTCTGAACTGTTGATCCCAAGTACTTAAACTCGTCCACCTTACCAACTCTACTCCTGCATCCTCACCATTCCTCTACCCTCCCTCTCATTTACACACATATATTCTGTCTTAGCCCTGCTGACCCTCATTCCTCTGCTCTCTAGAGCATATCTCCACCTCTCCAGAGTCTCCTCAACCTGATTCCTACGCTCACTACAGATCACAATGTCATCTGCAAACATCATAGTCCATGGGGCCTCCTGTCTGATCTCATCTGTCAACCTGTCCATCACCACTGCAAATAAGAAAGGACTCAGAGCTGATCCTGATGTAATCCCACCTCCACCTTAAACGGATCTGTCACTCCCACTGCAGTCCTCACCACTGTCACACTACCCTCATATATCCTGTACCACTCTTAGCATTCTCTGCCACTCCCGACTTCCTCATACAATACCACAACTTCTCTAGGCACCCTGTCATATGCTTTCTCCAAGTCTACAAAGACACAGTGCAACTCCTTCTGACCTTCTCTGTATTTCTCCATCAACACTCTCAGAGCAAACATTGCATCTGTAGTGCTCTTTCCTGGCATGAAACCATACTGCTGATCACTAATCATCACCTCCCTTCTTAACCTTGCTTCCACTACTCTTTCCCATAACTTCAAGCTGTGACTAATCAGTTTTATCCCTCTGTAGTTACTGCAGCTCTGCACATCACCCTTATTCTTAAAGATAGGCACCAAAACACTTTTTCTCCACTCCTCAGGCATCCTCTGACTTTCCAAAATTTCATTAAACAATCTAGTTAGAAATTCCACTGCCATTTCTCCTAAGCACCTCCATGCTTCCATTGGTATGTCATCTGGGCCAACAGCCTTTCCATTCTTCATCCTCTTCATAGCTGCCCTTACTTCCTCCTTGCTAATCTGTTTCACTTCCTGATTCACTATCCCCACATCATCCAACCTTCTCTCTCTCTCATTCTCTTCATTCATCAGCCTCTCAAAATACTCTTTCCATCTACTCAACACACTCTCCTCGAGTACCTTTCCCTCACTATCCTTTATCACCCTTACATGCTGCACATCTTTCCCAGCTCTGTCCCTCTGTCTAGCTAATCGGTACAGGTCCTTTTCTCCCTCTTTAGTGTCCAATCTCTCGTACAACTCTCCATATGCCCTATCCTTAGCTTTTGCCACCTCTCTCTTTGCCATGCGCCTCATCTCCTTATACTCATGTCTACTTTCTTCATCTCTTTGACAATCCCACTTCTTCTTCGCCAGCATTTAAAGCTGGATCGGTTAGAAATAGCTCTGGTTGTTGAAGGTAGGGAGTTCCATTTTTTTGTTTTGCTACTCTGTATGACTATTGGCTTTGTTCAGAGGATTTATTTGGTTTATTTATGGTGAGAAGCTGTTTGCCTTCTGATCTAAGAGTTCTTTAAGGGAAATATATGTTGATTAAAGGGGTAAAAGATGAGTAGGCTAATGGTTTGTGTAAGATTTTATGTACTGTTATAACCTGAATGTAGGAGGGGTGGAGGGAGAGTTCCAGCCAGCTAAGGGTATGCAGAGCTTTACAGTGATGGGTAAAGGAGGATGAATTAGTAATAAACTTGGCTTGGCAATTCTGTTGTGGCAGCTGCCAAGTTTGTTTTTATGGATGATTACAAATTAGATAGAATTGGTACTCCATAGAGTACGCAGGGCAGAAGGTAGGTTTTGGCTAGAATAATTTTTGTAGGTGTGCTCAGAAAATGTTTGTTTCTGTATAGCATGCCTAGCTTTTGATGTATTTTCTTGATATTGCTTTGGATGTATAGATCAAGCTTAACATTATCATATGTTATGACTCCTAATAGTTTGGTATACTGAACTAATTCAATTGCAATGGCATTTTCTGAAAATATTTTGAAAAGATGCTTTGTTAGGGGCATGAGTTTTTGGGATAAAGAGGAGGAGTTTGTTTTGTGGGGGCTGAGTAAGAGTTATGCTGTTGTAAGTCAGGTTTCAATGGAGATGACAGCTTTTTGAGGGATTTCTTGGCGGTGAATTAACATGTTTGAAGAGTCATCTCATAATGAATCAATGCGCCTTCACCAGAAGATGAATGTAGGTTGCAAAAATATTGAATAGTAGAGGGCCAAGGATGGATCATTCTGGGACTCCTATGGAAGTGGGAAGGTATGCAGAGATGGATCCTTGCCATTTTACAGCTTGTTACCTGTTTGCAGGGTAGCTAGAGAACCATTGAAAAGATGGAGATGATAGACCCAGGGTGGAAATTTGATTGAGGAGTTTAGTGTGAGAGACCATGTAAAGGCTTTCGGTAGATCTAGAAATACTGCAGATACATGTTTATTAGAGTTGTGGCCTTTATTGACAGTGTGTGTAAAGAATAGTAACACAGTGGAGGTGCTGTGATCTGAAAAAAATCCATGTTTCATATTGGTGATTAGCTTATTTTGTAAGAGATAGTGGAGAAATTGTTGATGTACACATCTTTCAAGGATTTTTGAGAGGGGACACAGGATGGCTATGAGATGGAAATTTGTAATGTCAGTGAAATTACCTCCTTTCCTTAAGGGGTTAATATGTGACATTTGCCAAAAGTTAGGGACACAGTTTTCTGTAACTAATCTATTAATAAGAATGCGGATTGGGTATGCTAGTGCATCTCTAGGTAGATTTAGGTATTCTGGGAAAGGTTGTTGATTGAGGAGGAATGTTTTAGTTTATGTAAAAGCTTTTTTTAGGAGCGTTATAGAAACAGGGTGAAAGGCAAAATGTGTACAGTTGTCTATCTGTGCATCAGAGAGGTTGCATTTAGGTGAGTTTTGTGAAGAAGATATGCTAGTGTTTAAGGCCGGGGAAGTTGGCTGTGTAGAAAGGGGTGTGATAGCTGAGTTTGCAGTTAAGATGACTATGGATTATTTGAAGTATGTATTGAAATAGGTAGCTGTTTGAAGAAGGGGAGTGTTTGGGTATGAGCTGGGATCATTGTTTGTACCTCGGTTGATGACAGAGAACATAGAGGACTAGAATTTTTTGTGTTGTTTTTATAGCTAACTTGTAGGAGTATAACACGACTTTTTATCTCTATTAACTTGTTTCTTGACTTGGTTTCATAGCTGTCTGAATAGTTGCCATTTTTTGTCATTCTTATTCTTTTGCCAGTTAATCCATGCTTTGTCTCTGTCTTTCATAAGGAGTTTGCATTGGTTGGTGAACCATGGGGTATGGCTGTTTATAATTATTTTTGAACGCTGTGGGGCTAAGGTGCTAAGAATGTTTAGAAATCCTGCACTGACATATTCAACTGCATCATTTAAGTGGAGTCTTTTTAAGATGGATCAGTTAACTGCTTTCAGAGTTCAGCAAAAGATTCTGTGGAGAAACTGGAGAGATTATGGGTAGTTTTGACCTCATGTTCCTTTCTTAGTTGTGTAATATTCCTGTGGATATAAGCTGGCAGGTGTCACTTAGTGTATCAGGGAGGTAACCTGAGGAGGTCAAATTAGATGGGCTGGTAACCAGAATCCAGTCCAGGATAGATTGTTGGCAGTTATTTGTGCCATACCTTGTTGATGTACTAATAAGTTGAGTGAATCCCAAAAAAGGTTAGTGCTGTTGATTTCTGAATTTACAGATAAAGACTGCCAGTCAATGGTCACATCACCCAGGAGGATAATTTGATTTGTGATTGTATCTGCTACCCAGGATAGTATGCTTTCAAGTATTTGGATGTTCTGTCCTGGGGGAATATATAGCCACTGCTCTGCTGTATTCATATGTGCAATCCAAGGACTCTGTATTCTACTAACCATAACTACAATTTTATACTGTATTTTGCACTTTTAAACTGTACTTTTGCTATATTGTTGACTTTTTAAAACTGTTCTTGCTGATTTTTTGCATTTTTTGTTTGCTGTAGTAAGATTCAGACCTGCTGAATCTGGTTCTATTTGGTAAACTGAGCAGTAAACCAGGCTGTCTTTTGTTGGAGAGGGTCCCCCTGCACACTTGTGGCAGAAGGGTGCAGTTAGGGCTCATCTGATTGAAGGTTGCTGGCACAGGGCTCAGTTTTTAGCCTTTTTTATTGGTTAAATTGTTTAATTCAGTTTGCTCACTGTTGCTACACAAACCCCACATTTGTAGTTGTTTTAACACAGCTCCACAGAGTTGGGTGACCAGCCACTGCTCTACTGTATTCATCTGTTTATGCATAGAGCTCCTTTGTGCACTATCATGCATTACCACACTGCTTTGACACAGATGGTCTTCTTTTGTCACCTCTAGGCTTTTGATTACTGTCTAGGGAACTTGCCTTCACCCGTAATGTCTTTTTAAGAGACAAGGTCTCAAGAAAAAAATTTCTGAAGTGAACATATCACTCACAAATAAATTAAAGGTTATGCTGCTAAACCCCAGGAGTTTAAATCAGAAACTGAATTCTCTGGAGTCAGAGAAACTTGGTCCAGAGCCACAGAGATTACCCTAGCCTTGAGAGACTGCAATGCCTTCCACACTTTCAGACCACAAAAATGAACATGTGAGGACCAAAGGAGGATGAGTATCTATCTTCATCAAAGGTAAATACACCTCTTTATTGGTTAGACAGGAAAACTGCATGGAGTTACACCAAGTTCAACAAACTGTGGGTAAGACCCCCCCTTCAAGTCATCGTTGGCTATAGGCCCCCTTTAATGAACCAAGATACTGACGCTGTTTATTTGGACATACTTGAGTCAATCAAATTACAACCAAACACTCTAGTCATGGGCAATTTTAACTATCCCTTCATTGCCTGAGAAACTTATATGAGTACCAACATGCTCGAACAAAGGTTCATGGACTTTGTTAACACTAATGCCCTGGAACAAATAGCATGCAACCCCACAAGGGACTCATATATTCTTGACCTGCTCCTCACCAACATGGGTGAGCATTGCACCGCCACACGTATAGGGCCCTCACTGGCTAAATCTGATCAGAAATCAGTTGAATTTGATTTAGCTGTAACACCTGAACCCCTCTTAGGTGAAATCAGGCTAAAAATCTTTACCAAAGGTAATTACACCCTCCTAAGGGATGGCATAAATAATTTCCAAGCTCCTGTTCCCACAGATGGCATTAGCAACTATACTAAGATATACACAAATGCCCTGTACAAACACTTATACAAAAGCAATGACAGCTGTATCTGATAGGATCAAAACAAGGTCCTCAAGAAAAAACAAGCCTCCCTGGTGGACATCTAGCATTAATAATTTATACAAGAGGAAGAAGTTGCTGTCTAAGAATAAAAGCAAGATCCTAGCACTGGGAGAACACCCTCCTCTGCTTGAAAAAAAAATAAGACAACTTGTAAAATCCTCTAAGAGCAACTTCAAAAAACAATTTAGCAACCATAGCTAAGGATAACCGTAAGGCATTCTTATATCCGTAACCTAAAAGGTAGGACCCAGAGGTGTGTTGAACTAGCTGTGGATAGCATCACACACACTGATCCTGTGAAAACAGCTAACATATTAGCTGACAGGTTTTGTGAAAATTTCAGCCCCCTGCCCCTCAAGCATTCCACAAAGCATTCCCTCTACATTTCCCCCACCTTGCATCTCCAAGGAGCAAATCATTAATGCTCTCTCCAAGGCCAAAAACACAGCCTCCATGGGACAGAATGACTTCCCAGGCTGAGTTTTAAATGGTCTAAAACATGAGTTAGCAACTCCATTAGGTACTCTCTTCAACCACAGACCGAGTACTGATTATGTCCCTGCTGAATGGAAAAATGCAACCATCATCCCCTTTATAAAGGGAGTACAGCAACAGACCCTGGGAACTACAAACTTAAAAGTTTAACCAATCTTATCTGTAAGGCCATGGAACAAATTATCATGGACCTTACAGATAAGGATATAGGTGATCTCCAAACCCTTGATCTGACACAGTTTGGTTTTGTCAAAGGCAGGTTATGCCTGTAAAACCTGGTAAACTTTTTTAAAAATGTCACCAGAGCCACAGACAAAGGCAAATCTGTGTATACAGCATACCTTGACTTAGCCATGTCCTTTGACAGAATCCCACATTCAGGCATCATTGATAAATACTCCCAGTTAAATATCAACCCTTATGTCATCAGGAGGGTTGCTAACTGGCTCACCGACAGATCTCAACCAGCAGACCTGTCACCAGTGGGGTGGTATATTGTTTGGAATATACTTCTCAGAAGTTCAGGCCAAAACAGAGGGGCTCTGGCTGACTAAGTTTGTTGACGGCTGCAAATTAGGTGCAATCACTGAATCCTCAAATGATGTCAATATACTTCAAGGGGACTTATACAAACCAGTGATTGGTTCCAAAGCCATGGACTCAAACTCAATTTAAAAAAAAGCATTATCACCCCTTCAGTAAACACAATATCCCTGCAGACTACCATTTATTTGTTTATTTTTATTTTATTTTACATTTGTTGACTGGGATAGTCCGACTGGATACCTGTCCATTTTCAGCGGAGGCCCAGGGAGAAAATCTCTTTACATACATACAGAAAAACTGTTATATTAAACAAGTTAAAGCACTGTTACAAATACAATACATAGGATCAAAGTTATTCATTTTGTCATATATAAATCTGATTTGTTATAGAGTAACAATTAGGAAGCAATGTAGGGGTGGCCAAAAGACCTCTTTAGCACATTTATATTGTCAGAGTAAGTCAGGATTAGAGCAAGGACACAGCTATTGCCTTTTAAAGTACTGTTTTAGATTTTTTTTTGAATTGGGTTAGAATGGGTTCTGAAGTAAGCTTAGCAGGAAGTGAATTCCATATTTTGCCAACAGAGTTGGCATATAGAGAGTCTCCAGATGAGTTGTTGCTTCTGAGGATTTGGACTAGTAATTTGTTGGATGAGCAAAGTGTCTTGAGGTTGCTGTAAGGAGTGATCATTTTTGTAAGTATGGGTGTCTTTTCAGGTTGGTAGAGAATTTTATGGGCTACTATTAGTTGATTATACTGAAGTTGGATAGGCAATTCTAGCCACCCTAGAAACTTTAGGTTCAGACAGTGATGTGTTCTGTATGCTGCTCCAGTGGCAAATCTAGCAATTTGATTAAAGCAGCTAGAGAGTTTATTAAGGTCAGACTTACTCAAGTTCGTGAAGAGAGGGGATGCATAAGGAGGGTGGAAAGTAGATGTGTACGGGCAATTACTGTCCTAGCTTGTGGAGTGAGGAAAGGTTTGATGTTGTATAGTAAGCCAAGTTTTTTATTGACCTTTTTAATAGTCTGATTAATATGCATATCAAACTTGAGGTTATTATCAACCGTTACACCTAAGAGTTTGGTACAGGCATCTGGGACAATGATAGTGCCATTGTTAGATTTTATAGTAAAAGTTGGAGGCTTTACGAGTGGGGGAAAAAAACAGTAGTTTCATTTTGTTAGGATTTAATAGGAGATGTCAATTACAGAGCCAATTTTTGACAGTATTAAAAACATTTTGGGATAGTGCCTGCAGACTTAAAGGGGAGGTGGCAGAGCAAATCAAAGTTGAGTCATCCGCATATTGCATGCAGGTGGCTGTTGGGATAACTGTGTACAGGTCATCAATAAAGATAGAAAATAATAGGGGCCCTAATATAGAGCCCTGAGGGACCCCAAGGGTGATAGGTAGAAGGGGAGATAGCTTGTTCTGCCATAGTACAGCCTGTTGTCTACCACTCAGATAACATTTGAACCATTGGTTAGCCTGGACATCTAGGGGAATAGTGTTAAGTGTGTGTATGAGTAGTTAGGGGTTGACCATGTTGAAAGTTTTGGAGAGATCAAGAAAGAGGTCAGAAGAAAGCTTATTGTTGTTTCAGTTTGATTAATAACATTGGAGAAGGAGAGGAGGGATGTGGTTGTACTGTGAAATGGTCTGAAACCATGCTGCAAGTTAGCCAGAAGATTGTGTTGAATGAGATGGCTCAGGAGTTGTTTATGGATGCACTTCTCCATAATTTTAGCCAGGGGTGACAAAATAGCTATAGGTCTGTAATTTGACAGTTCAGTGGAACTGCCCCCTTTGTGGAGTGGAATAACATTGGATGTCTTCCAGATGGAGGGGATAGTGGCTATTGATATAGTTCTATTGATCAGGATAGAGATCAAGTATGCTATGGCATCCGCAGCTTTTTGTAGATACTCAGCTAGGAGGAGATCTGCTGCAAGGGTGGTAGGTTTTAGTTTCTTGACTTGGGCAACTGGGAGATAGTTGGTTAGCTAGTGACTGGATAGTTTCTGTGAAGAAACTATTAAAGGAATTGGCAATATCTTCTTAAGGTTTTTGGATAGTAGCCAAGAAGGTAGGAGTTGTGCATTGCCCTGGGTGAATACGTTTATTTATTCTTGCCCAAAACGTTTGTGGATTGTTTTGATGCTTCTGTTGTAAATGGCAGTAAAAGTTTTTTAATCTAGGGTGGTAGATTTTTTAGTGCTGTTCCTTAGTTGTCTAAATCTAAATTGATCTAACGGGGATTTTGTGGTACGCCAAGTGGTCCAAGCTTTGTTTCTAAGTAAGATCATTTGTCTGGTTTCTTTTGAAAGCCATGGTGCAACTTTTGCTTTAGTTCTTATAAAATGTGCAGGTGCATGGGTATCAAGGATGGCTAGGAATTTGGTGTTGAAATATAATACAGCTTCTTCAAGTGGTAGATGTTTTAGGACTGCCCAATTACATGCTTTGAGTTCATTTTGGAAATTAGTGGGGTTAAAGTTTTTGTTGTTTCTAATTGTTTTGTAAGTAGGTTGGTGGGGGATGTCAGTCTTATGTCTGATTATATAGGTAAGAAAATGGTCACTTATATCATCAGGTCAGGTACCGGCCCTATACATGTGGGGATGGCTATTAATGAGTATCCAATCTAGGATACTATCTTTGTTGTTAGCTTTATTGATCCTAGTAGAGGAGGATATGATCTGAGTAAATCCATATAGATTTACATGGATGGTCGGAGATTCTAAGGAACAAATATTCCAGTCGATGATGAAGTCTCCTAGAACAATGGTTTCTTGAGGTTAGGTACTAGACAGCCAAGACAGGATATCTTCTAAGGTGTCTGCGTTATTTCCTGGGGGAATGTAGACACAGGCTATGTTAATACTTTTGTTTTTAGTAATTTGAAGCTTGGTAATGAGAATTTCAGCATTATCAACACGGGGTGGTTGTGTGGAAGCAGAGGTCACATCTAGAATAGTTTTGTATAGTACAGCTACCCCTCCTCCCTTCCTAGATGTATGGTCTAACCTTAGTATGTTATAACCTGGGGGTAAAACCTGGTTATCTGGTGTTGATGGTTTTAGCCAGGTTTCAGTAAGACAAAGTATATCCGGGGAATGTGTGTCTAAGAGTGCATGCAGGTGGTGGACCTTATTATTTAAGCTTCTAATATTTAGGTGACTGACCAGGAGTGAGTTCGAAGGTCTATTTAAAGTTCATAAGTTAGTGGGAATAGTAGAATTGTGGCTAGGATCGACTAGTGAGGTTGGGCCAGGGTTTGGATGAATGTCCCCATCCCTTGTGAGGTTGCCATGTAGTCTAATTGTGAGCTTCAGGAATTTAAATATCAGTCTTAGGTAATTCTTGGTTTGGGAGTTGATATATCTGGATCTAATGGGTTGGTGTAGGTATCATATAAATAACAATGCCCTAGGTAGCAACTCAGTAGTAAGAGACATAGGAATACAAAATGACTGTAGCCTAAACTTTGATCATCATGTGACTACTACGGTAAGGAAGGCATTCTATGCAGCAAACGTGATTAGCAAAGGCATTACCTCAAGAGTGAAAAAGGTCATAACAACCCTGTAATCGACCCTCATCAGGCCAGTAATTGAGTACAATGCTCCCTTTGGTATGTACCTTATCAGGCACATGCAGCAACTTGAGAGACCTCAGATATTTCTAACCAAGAAAATTCAGGGTCTCCAGCATATGTCATACATTGACAGACTGAAGTCATTGTCACTGTACTCAGTAGCATACAGACTACTTAGAGGAGACTTGTGCCTGGCCTACATAGCAATCTTGGATCCAAACCTAATGGAAAGGCTGCACATCGGCAAGTCAAATGGGGCAAGGGTCACCTACTCCAGGGACCTTAACCTGGCCTGCTACATAAATAGAACCTGTTGGAGAGACAGATATGTCTCTCAGAGGTTGCCACTCTTCTGGAATAGGCTACCAGTTCACATAAAAAGCCCCTCTGTAACCCAGCTTAAGCATAGCCTGAATGACTGTATGGGAAACCATAAATTCCTGCCAGGAATTTCACCTGTGACCCTCCTAGATATGGGCAGTCATTGATAACTAAGATCTCAAGTTTAGGCAAGATCCTTTATATTGGGTTTCTCTAGGATTATATTGGGTACACATGGCTAAGCTTATAAAGATCTTCAGGTCAATAGCCCAGTAGCCACCTATTAACCTATGAATGAGATTATGATTTCTGCATTTCCAGATTTTGGGATTGTGCCAGTATAAGGTGTTACTGTGAGCATAGCTGGAAGGATTATAGCTATTTCACCAGCATTTTTATGCTTTCCATCAAACCTAATAATATTATAACAAGAAGGTGGTATTTCAGCATCTTTTATTTCAGGCTTTAGCCTGGTCTGTGTTGTGGCTAGGATGTCCAGGCTGTGTTGAGTCATCCAGGCATGAAAATTTTTGATTTTGTTGCATACGCTTCTAAGGTTTACAATGACTATTTTTAAACTTTTAAGGTGTATTCTTTGGTTTGGTTTTGGTTAGGACCTGCTGTGTGGTGTATGTCACTACACTGATGTATGGTGGAGAAAGATGGTCTGTCTATTATGGCAGTTTTAGCAGAAATGGATAAATTTATTACCTTGACATTGAGTCTGGAATTTTTTAGTATTTTTTGTGGGAAGTAAGCTTGAAGTGATTTTTTAGTAGCTAGTGGCAAGATGGTTGTTTTGTGAGAATGAAGTAATGGTTGAGGTGTGCTTATTTATTACTATGACTGGTAGGGAAGTTAGGAATGAAAAGAGGAGGAGGATGATTAAAGTGATAAAGCATGGTTAGTGTTGTACAAATTTTGTAGTATGGTGAGGTGAATTAATGAGCAGCAATAATTGTGTGGAGAATAGGTAGGTTTTGATGGGGAAGTAGCATAGTGAGATTTGAGAAGGAATTTACAACAGAAGTGGGCAGGGATGGTATAATAAGAACAGTTCACAACTGCACAGGATAGGAGGATGAATAGAGGAGGTGGGGTAAGAGAGATATACATTTAGATCTAATGAGGGTGTGTGGGAATTGGGATTGGATAGAAGAACAGAGTAAACTTGAGTGTAGCTAGGACAGAACAGAGTCAGTTGGCCCATGGTTGAGTAAGTACCGAGAAAGCAATCTATAAAACTGCAGCAAGACAGGAGGTAAGACAAGTGATGATAACTGTAACACAAGCTGCTAGACTACTGTTAACATATACATAAGCTAATTGTAACAGGTAGTATTGCAGAACCTTTGGCTTAAAATGAGGCTATAGTAGCTGAAGAACAACTGAGAGGGAAGAGCCAATCAGGTGCTTCAATGGAATGCAGTTACTCCCCCCACCACAGATGTTTTTTCACCAAAAACAATAAATGAGATAGAATCCTAATGGATACAAACACAAGGTCTTTGTACTCTAACTACTTGAGGTGAGTCACAGAATTTAATTTTATTGTTATGGGCTTTATTAAAATTATATATACCCTGAAACATCTTAATCCTGGTCCTAACTAAATGTCTATCAGTAACCCCAATCCAACATTCTCATACATGCGTTCAACTAATCTCCTTCCCTCCATTCAACCTAAAGTACAGTTGTGTACACTTACCATAAATGTAGATGTTCGAATGTATTCACTGTTGCAGTCATTACATTTGGGTAATCTGCTGGCAGGTTGCCCTCAGTCGGTCTGATTAATAAAGTTTTGGGTCTTGCATCGGTTGCTGTCCCTTCTTCCATGATGTCAGGTCGTCAGGGGTATAAAACATGCAGCTGACTTCATTAACTCAGTTTTTCTTGCCCCAGATGTCAGGTACCCCCAGAATGGGGAGCAAAATAAAATTTTAAAACACAAAAATATACCTCCAACCAAAAAGCAAATACACCAAAAAGGCTTTTAAGCATAGTAACAGAAAGTAGAGGTATAGTCAGAGAAAAACAGGGGGCTGAAGGGAGGGTAACCAGGACTGCAACAGTGAATACACTCGAACATCTACATTTATGGTAAGTGTACACAACTGTACTATGTTATTCGTGTTTCATTGTTGCAGTCATTACATTTGGGTAGATTCCCAAAGCTATGGTTGGGAGGATGGATTTATACAGCATTAGCAAGACAGCAGTGGCAAAGCCAGCTCTGGATTTTGAGAAAATTGGTAAATGATAATGCTTGGTGAAAGTATGAACTAAACTCCAGGTAGCAGCTTCTAGAATATCCCTGGTAGGAACACCTCTGAGAAAGGCTGCAGAAGTAGATGCAGCCCTGGTGGAATGAGATCTGATCCCCTGGGGAATAGGTTTTCCATGGTGCTTATAGCAAAAATGAATGCAATGGCTTATCCATTTAGAAATGCTTTGTTTTGAAATAGCCTTTCCCTCTGCCCCTGCTACCAGCAGTTGTTCAGATTTTCTTCGAGTTTTAGTCCTGTCCAAGTAGAATCTAAGTTGTCTATGCACATCCAATGAATGCAGAATCTATTCCCCTTTGTTCTGTGGATTGGGAAAGAAAGTTGGCAAATGAATGGACTGATTAAGAGCCACACTGGATGCCACCTTGAGCATGAAGGATGGATTGGTCCTGAGTGACACCCTGTCTGCATGAAAGATGATTAAAGGCTCCACTGCCATAAGGGCCTGTAACTCAGATATCCTTCTAGCTGAAGTGATTGCTAGAAGGAAGACTGTTTTCCAAGAAAGAAATTTTAAGTCTGCAGTAGCAGCTGGCTCAAAAGGCGGTAGAGTGAGTTTCTCCAATACAAAGTTAAGGTCCCAGGCAGGGGTTGGAGCTCTCCTGGGTGGTCTCAAGTTTCTGGCCCCTCCGAGGTACTGCTTGAGCAGAGGATGAGAGAAGAGGTGAGGTTCTGTGTTATAATGAGCTGAAATGGCTGAGGCATGCATTTTAATGGAGGAAAAAGACAGGCCCTTGTGAAGCATCTCAGTTAAGTATTGTAAAATATGAGGTAAACTAGGTGCTGCTGTGCTCATTCCTTGAGATTGATTCCAAGCACAGAATCTTTTCCATGTGTCAGCATAAGATTTTCTAGTACTAGGTCTTCTCACCTCCAAGATGACATCCATCACAGGTTTGCTGAGGGATGCTAAGGGTGAGTTTAAGTGATTAGCCAAGCTGCAAGGTTCAATGTTGGGAGCTGAGGGTGCAGAATCTGGTTCTCCTCTTGAGACAGTAAAGAACGTGTCTGAGGCAGGTGCCATGGAGATATTTGTGACACACTGCGCAGGAGCAGGTACCAGTGTTGGTGTGGGCAGTTTGGAGCAATCAAAATCATTCTTGGTTTGTCCTGTTTGACTTTTAACAAAACTTTGCCAAGTAGAGGCAGAGGGAGAAAGGCATAGACTGATAGGTTTTTCCAGCTGAAGGACAGAGCATCCACTTTCCAGGCTTTTTTGTGGGGAGTCCTTGTGCAAAATTTGTCCAATTGGTAGTTCCGGGGGTAAGCAAATAGATTTATGTCTGGGCTTCCCCATTTGCTTGTCAACATGTTGAAAATCTGTGGTTCCAATTTCCACTCGTGTGGGTCCATGAGATTTTTGCTTAGTCCGTCTGCCAGTGTATTTAATTTTCCTGGCAGGAATTGAGCTTGTAGGTGCACTTGGTAGCTCAAGGCCATGTTCCACAATGCCATGGCTAGTCTGTAGAGAGGGTAGGAATGTGTACCCCCCTCATTGTTTATGTACCACATAACCGTAGTGTTGTCCGTCTTTACCATTAGTTGTCTTGGAAGAATGTAGTCCTCGAAGGCTGTCAGAGCATTCTGTACAGCTAACATTTCTTTTTGATTGATATGTAGGTGCATTTGATTTGGGTTCCATTTGCCCTGAATACACTTCCCTCCCAGGTGAGCCCCCCATGCATAGTCTGATGCATTTGTAGTTAGGGTTTGGGTGGCAGGGGGTGGCGTGAATGGCAGTCCCTTGTTTTGGTGGCAGGACTCTGCCCACCATAGGAACTCCAGGCATAGGCAAGGTATGATAGGAATCATTGTTTCCAGGCTGTGACAATGTTGACTCCATAGACTTTTTAAGTACTACTGAAGTTTCCTCATATGCAGTCTTGCATATGGAATTAGAAGAATGCAGGAGGCCATGAACCCCAAGGCTTGCAGCATTTGTCTTGCAGATAGCAGGGTTTTTGTGGCCACTTGTTTGAAGTAATTTACCAAATGAATTTGCTTTTCTGGTGTGAGGAATGCCATCTGGGCAGTTGTATTCAAGCTTGCACCCAGGAATGTAATCTGTTGAGAGGGTACCAGTTGTGATTTCTTTTCGTTTATGGTGTACCCTAGACAAGTTAGAATCCTTTTTACAAATGCCAGATGATTTAGAAGTATGGCCTGGTTTTCTGCCTGAATTAGACAATCGTCCAGGTATGGGTATATTTGAATATTTCTTTGCCTGCAAAATGCAGTTACTGGAGCCAGGCACTTTGTAAATACTCTGGGCGCAGTAGACAAGCCAAAGGGCAGTGCAGAGAACCGATAATGCAAGTAGCCTGCTTTGAAGCATATGTATCTTCTGCAAGATTCCCTGATTGGAACATGCAGGTAAGCTTCTTTTAAATCTAGAGTTGCCAACCAGACATCTTTGCCTAGCATAGGAAGTAACTGGTGAAGAGTCAACATCTTGAATTTTGGAATGTCCAGAAAGGTGTTTAGAGTAGACAGATCCAGAATTGGATGCCATGATTTGTCTTTTCTGGGTACCAGGAAAAGCCTGGAATAGAAACCTTGTCCTTTTTCCCTCTTCTGGTACCAGTTGAATAGCCCCTATGTTTAAGAGGGAAAGTACTTGTTTCTGAGACTCTGTCCACTGATTTGGGGGCAGGTCTGGCCACCTGTTTGGTGTTGGCAATGTGTGGAAATGAAATCTGTATACCTGGGACACTATATTTAAAACCCATTTGTCCTGGGTTATGAGTTCCCAGTTTTTTGCATGAAATGCAATCTTTCCCACCAAAGGGGTGGCTAAAAGGTAAGTGCTTGGTAATTTTAAAGGAAAGTCATTGAGACTGTTTACCATAGGGGGTATCTTGTTATTTCCAGATTTGTGGAGGCCCCCCATTGCTTAGGTCTGATAGTCCCCTGGGACTGAAATCTGGTGCTTTTGGTGTGTCTGGATTTGGCTTGAGAGGATCTGGAAGGAGCTGAAAATGACCATTTCTTAGTAGTCCAGTGCCTACTAAATCTTGGAGGTTGCACTTGTAAGAAAGCTTTTACAGTTTGCATAGATTTAGCTTTATCTTTCATCTTTTTTAAAACTTCTTTCAGCCTTATTGCCAAACAGACAGTCCTGATTTAAAGGAGCATCCAACAAATTTGCTTTAACATGATCAGGCAGAGATTGCTCCTTAAGCCAAGCATGCCTTCTAAGCACAGACCCAGTAACAGCAGCCCTACAACAGGCCTCTAAAGAATCAAAACCACATTGCAAAGTATGTTTTCCAACTTGTTCAGCAGAATGCAATAAATCTTATAAATCTTTATTTTCCACACAGTCAGAAATCAACATCATTTTCTGTTTAAGCAGTCCAATAATATGCTGTTGATATTTTAACATATGAAATCGGCAGTTTAAAGCCCTGATAGCCAAGGTTGCAGAAGTATAAACCTTTTTACCCCATCTATCCAGCGCCTCTATCAGAAGGGGTAGGATTTTTAGCAGTAGAAGCCTTAATGCCCTTAGGCCCTTGAGAAATGGTTTCAGGAACTGCAACAGGATTTTTGAAAAGGAACTTGTGGGACTCAGGAACCCTGTAGTATCTGTCAGGTTTACAAGGAGCTGGAGGCAGGGAATCAGGAGCCATACTGGATTCTGAAAACACATCATCGACAATGTCTAGTACAGGAGGTATAGCCAAAGGCCTATGCTGAGGTAAAAGAAGAAAGTCCCTAAGCCTCTTTTTTGAATCAGAGAATTCCTGACTTTCCCAGTGGAAATGCTCCCTTAAGGTATGTAAAGTTTCACCAAAAGAGAAATCCTCAGGGGGGGAAGCAGAGGGAATGGAATCCTCTGCATCAGAATCCTCATAAGTAGGTATGGACAAATCCAGGTCATTAGAAGAGTCAGAAGAAACAGAGTCCTGATCAGAAGATTTATAATCAAGCTCAGGCCTAGGCCTTTTAGAAGGGGGGTTGACTACCCCTGATTAGAGTAATTAGATCTTCAGCCATTTTGATCATTTGTTTTTTAGGCATAGGGGCCTGAACATGTGGCCTGGGCATCATTTTTTGTTTTACATAGATCGAGATTTAGGCCTTAGTATTGAAGGTGGAGTTGGTTTGATATGAAAGTCTGTAGGCCTGAATACACCCTCAGAAGCCAGTGCATGCACAATGGCTCTGGACCCATCCAAGGTAGAGACATCCACGGGTTCCATAGGTGAAGTATCTCACAGCATACCGGACTTCGAATGGGTCTCAGTAGAGGCCTGCGAGTCAGAAGTAGCGGGTATCAGGGGCTGCGAAAGCACCTCACTGAGTACTGGCGAACTGGCAACTGGCTTAGGAGAAGCGTCGTCGGCAGTTTTGGACCTCAACGGCCTGTCTCTGTCTTTATCTTTGAGTTTTTTCAAAATTCTGGTAGTCGGATGGCTAACCGACGTCATTTCTGGATAATTGAACCAAGAACCAAAATATTTAGAGGCAAAAATGCACCGACGACGGATAGTGTGCTGATTAAATAAAGCACAAAACCAACAGCAAGATACGTCGTTGTCAGGGCAAGGAATACAGTACAGATGAAAATCTTTATGAGGTATTTGCTTTCCACAAGTAATGCAATTATTAACTTTTACTGACATCGGTAAGGAGCAAGAAAAAGTTTCCCCAACGGGGTACTTAGCTTTAAGTTGAAGACTTCGGTTCCTAATCTTGAAAACGAAAATTTCAGGAGTCGGCCAACCGGCACTTGTGAACTGCTTCTGGCACCGCACGGCAAGAAAGACTGAGGTAATGACGTCGGCTGCATGTTTTATACCCCTGAAGACCTGACATCATGGAAGAAGGGACAGCAACCGATGCAGGACCTAAGACTTTGTTAATCAGGCCGATTAAGGGCAACCTGCCAGCAGTTTACCCAAATGTAATGACTGCAACAGTGAAACACGAAGAACATCTCCAAAATTACAAAGATCTAAAGGTAGGAAACATTAATGCTTGAAGTGTTTGTAACCAAACTGGCAAACTCAGATCCTGGATCATGAAAATAAACCCCAATAAATTAGCAATCAGTGAGATATGGCTTAAACTTGTCACCTGTCCTTCCATTTTCTTGTACAATAGCTATCATATTTAAAAAGCCAACTAGGCTCCAAATCAGGTAGAGGTTCAATGCTACTTATTAAAATGAAACCTAAATTCACAATAACATTAATTAACTTAAGTTCTTCCAAAGAAGAAAACTCTCCCAAATAGATCCTTTCATCTTTAACTGTAGGAAACTAACTTAAACTGTACAGTTACAGTATATATTCTCCCAGATCTTACTGACATCCTAAAACTTAAAAACATATATAAAATAATTATGCAAGAGTTTAAAACTGATGTTAGAACCCCCAAAATACCAAATAATGTTTTCCTGCACTAACCAACCCTTATCAACTTGTAAGTGCCCCAGACAGTCCCAACCATATAACTGGTACAAACTCATTACTTGACTTTTATTCATTACCAACATTCTCCACTGGGTCAAATCTATTAGTACTCTACCTTTCTGTATCAGTAACCATCTATCCATATATGCCACTGTTAGCTTCAAAGACCATAAGATTTTCCAGTCATAATTTTCTCTAGAAAGAACTCAGAATCAAAAATAAAAGTGTTTTGAGTGGCTTTCTTAATACTGACTGGTTATCATTCTTCCATTCTAACAACCCCTGTGAAGCTTTACAAATATTTAATTTGATTACTACAACTATTATGATTGTATAATTTACAAATATCCAAAGAATAATAAAAGGACACCCATGCCTATGGATCTTTCCAATGGTCAGGAATCTTATAACAAAAAAATAAAATAAAGAAAAGCTGGAATTTATGTCTTGAACAGTCACTTTTTACAGTTTACAGTTTAGCTGCTTCTTAGTGTACCTGTCTCATAGGAACATACTAGGCAAGCGATAACTGGGACCATAAGATGACTAGCCATCTGCACCTTTAAAAAGACCCTTTTCAAGCACTTAATTGTACTCACCTCCCAAACTAAGAAAGGCTTTACATGATAACCCTGGTGTAAATTTGTGTCTACCCATCCACTTATCAAGATGAGGCTTAAAGGTAGCCAAAGTAGTACTTTGTTTGACCTGTAGAGGTAAGTTATTCCATAGACTAGGAATACATTGTGTTAAGAACTTATCTCTCTAGTGAGTCTTGTTTATTAGCTGGTGAAGAAAATTTGGTCATTAATGTGGGGGTTCATGGAGCCACTGCTTTTGCAGAGAACTAGGAGGTCAAATAGGATTATGACTTTCATGGTCCTAAAAGAAAGACATGGGTCACCTCACAACTTGTATGGTGTTGAGTATAATGAGAGTCATGTTACTCTATCAGAATACTTGAAAGATTTAAGGCATTTAATTTTCTTGGATGTAAATCTTTGGGGTCATTACAACTGAGCAATATGCTTGAATTTGTACATACCAAGGAAGGCATTATATTCATTGATGGATCAGATAATGGAAGCGTACAGTAGTAGGAAACTTTTTTGGATCTTGAAGATATTCCTTTGAAAATCAACAGAGCCAGATAGAAGGATTTCTTCACCATGATGAAAACATGATGACTGAATAAGAGAGAGAGAGTTATCCACATAAATATCCAAGTCTCTTACAATTGTATCATACCTGAAAAGGAGTACCACTTATATGAGATGAGAGCAACATTTCTGATAAATACTACTATACTGCACTTTTTTCATTTGGTTTGAGACCATTTTGATATATTATGCATGTGCATATTCCACTCCTTGCTCAAACTAAAGCTTTTTTTTGTATCAGTGAATGAATGGATAAGACTCCCTTGTTTGCAGTCATCAGCAAGCTTGGCCAACTGCATTTCTAGGATATTGGATTATATGTCTACAAACAGGAGAGAGCCTAGAACTGATCCCTGTGGCACCCTACTAGTTACAGTTTTACATTCAGCAAAGGAAAAAGTGACTTTCACAATCTACTTAACAGCCAATTTGCAATTCAACAGACAAAGGAATTTATATTAGGCTTGTCTAAGTTTTAATAATACCAGCATGAGGAACAGTGTCAGAAGCCTTGGCCAGACCAAGATAAGCAGCATGCAGGACTTCCAAGATGGGTGAACAATGAGTATCAACTTAACTTTATCTCTCTCAGTGCGAAACTCAGAAAAATATAGCCAATGAATTTGTCTTCTGGGGTAAATTTCAGTTACTAGCTACTAAGTGCACTGTCTGCATGCCAATAAAGAAGAAATTTAGAGAACCTGAAAGAAAATCAACCACAAAATGTGACGAAAAAGCACGGGCTGGGAAGAATCCTGCAGCTGTTCAGCAGAAAGCAGGTCAAACTCCAGCTTTGGTGCAAGACATGACATCCAATAATCTAGAGGAAAAAAATAGGCCAAATATGCTCAAAGCTGATTAAAATAATTGAAACACTAAAGGAGTATATCAACTCAAATAACAAAAAGCTGGAAGAAGGGAAGAAGCTTTAAACAGATATTCAGATGAGCTGATAAAACTGCAAAAACCAAAGGCTGAAATGAACTAAAGGATACTTGAGTATGGGTATTGAGTAAGAGATGGGTTAAGAAGACATGTTTCAAAAAATGGTAGAATTATAAGACAGAACACATAGGTAAAGTTGAGATTTTTTACAGTACCAGAGAAACTGGAAGGAGCACACTGTATTAATGTTATGAATTGACTAGAGGAGCCAAAAGTACATTGGAAATGAACCAGAGACATATGTTCGAAGATGGAGATCAACAGGAAGAAAACCAGCAACTCAGAAATTAATGAATAAATGTGGGATTACAAAGCATCAATCACATTTGTGCACATGGCAGAACAAGAAAACCTGGAAATAGTGAACTTTTTGACTTTGTTAAACTTGTAGGAGACTTGAAAACATATGTCCTACTTCATGTCATAAATGTTTGGAAAAACATTAAAGAGAAGAGAAGAGGAAAGAAAGAGATAACTGAAGAAAAACAATTTTTATTCTTAACATTATTTTTATAAAACATGACATATACTGCATGTTCTATAGTATAGTATTACCATTATTTTGTGTGTTATAGAGATACCAAACAGGTGTCCTTTTTAACTTCTTTCTTTCATCTTGTTTAGTTTTAAGAAATGTAGGCACTGCACTGTAAAAAGAGAAGAAAGTGTGGCCAAAAGCATGTTTAAGATAACAGAATGTAAACTTAGGTTGTTGAGGTGAGAGACAGGTTGTAAACATATACAGAGCATGATATAAGTAAAAGTGATATGATTTTCCTTGTTTTTGTATAAGAGAATGACTGGATTAAGGCACATGGCTTGATCTAACAAGTTTTAAGTGGAAGCAAGTAAATAAAAGAATATTGAAAGTAATGAAAAGTTTTCCTTTAGCAAATAAATGTTCACAGTACCACATGAGAAGCTTGTAGCTGAAGGCAGCTGTGTATCTGATTCTCATGTTTCTATGGAGACAATCTAATAAGAACGCATGTTCTGTGGAGATGATCTGATAAGAAGACAATAAAAACAGAATACTTTTTTTTCCCAGTGACTAAAAGATAACGTTTTGTGAAAGCATTCAAGTTGTTTTCTGGGGGAGGAATAAAGATAAGCCAAAAAAGACAGCACTTTGTGTAAGTAAAAGCACAGAATGTACCATGTGTCTTAAGATGGATAACCTTTATTATAGGTTAGCTGAAGCCTGTGAGTATAGCTGTCCAACTGGGACAAACGTTCCAATTAGGAGGGTTTAATTTAATTATTTCAAGAGGTACATGATTTTGTGTTTCTAATATGTTATGGGGTATTTTGGGCGTATTTTTTATGGTTTTTATTAAAACAAACAGTTTTGTAAGATGTGACATAGGTTCAAATAGATATGACAAGAAACAAGTGTATAAAAGGTCAACATGCCAAACATTAGTGTATGCATATAGCACAAAAGCTGAAACTAGACATTTAGAAAAGCTGTTATACATAACAGGTGAGAATAATAACGTCTTTACATAATGGTAACACTTTTCTTATTATTTTTGAACATTAATGTTCTTGCAGATATATACAAAAAAGAAAGTGTAGCAAACTATATTAAGAAATGAAGAGTACATATAGCCATGCTATAGGAGACACATATGGGAAGAACTGAGCATGTAAATTTGATAAAGAAAGGATTTCAGGATGTTTATTAGGTAGAATATCTGGGACAAAGAAAAAGGGAAGTACTTATATTAATAGCTAGAGGAGCTCCAATAGTGATAGAAGTGAAGAAAATATAATAATGGTAGATTTGTAGTAATAAAGGGCTACTGCCAAGTGACCAATATTATGCTGGCGTGTATTTATATTTCACCTAAAACTGCTACAATGGAGCTTAAGAAGATTCTGGGAGAAAAAAAAATCAGCTTTCAGCAGGGAATATTACTTATAATTGGGGAACGGAATTTGAGTTGCAAAAGTGAGAATGTATCTGGGGGCCTAGAAGGGAAAATATAACAAAAGAGGATATATTTTTGAAGAAATTTATGAAAGTATTTGGTATGGAAGATGTGAATTCCCAAGTACAAAAAATGGGCTAGGCTAGACAGAAATTATATTCCAAAGGAACATGTACATTTAATTGAAGGGTTTGATATGGATCCATTAACTATTTCAGCTCATGCTCCAATAATAACTAAACTAAAAATACAAGGTAATATTTGTTAAACAAAGAAAAATTTAAGGAATAGATAGAGGAAATTATTCAGGAATTACTAGGAAAGATAGAAATTTCTTCAGAAAATATAGCTAGACTTTTAGCACAACAGCTTAGGCAACAGAAAGTAGAAAGTGTTGTTACCAAGCTTAGGGAGCCTGTAACAAGGATAATAACCAGGAATCTTGAAGAGGTATTAGAAATATTTGGAAATGTTATGAAAATATGTATAAAGCATAGAAATGCGGAAATCAAGAAAAACTACAAATGGAAATGTTTGTGGAAGAATTAAATATGCCAAGGTTAGATGTTCATATGTTCATAGATTAGTACTAAGCTAACTGCCCTTGGAAGCCATTTTAAGCCTAGCTAATTATCCCTTGTGAGATTCAAACCCTGCACTTTGTGTTTGTAAGGGAAACACCTTAACCATTAGGCCACCCGCCCAATTATTAACAGTTAAGATAGGAGGAGATGATAACAAATGGTTATGTATAACCAATCTACAGGAAAGTCTCCAGAAATAGATGGTATTCCTGTGAATACCTACTTGTCTCAATGACTTCAGAATGGTCGCCTTAACCTTAAACATCATGAAGTGCTTTGAGTGGCTTGTGAAGAAACATCTATCTGTAAGTCTGCCTAAGTCCTTCAATCCACTCCAGTTTGCATACCAGGCAAATAGATCAACTGTGAATGCTATATCAGTCAAACTACACCTTGCATTAAAACACCTAGAAGGGAGGAACAACTATGTAAGGATGCTGTACATCGACTTCAGTTCTGCATTCAACACTGTGATACTGATGCAACTGGTGGATAAGCCTGTGAAACTCGGGATAAACAAGCACCTATGTAACTGGACTCTTGACTTTCTGATTGGTAGACCCCAGTGGACATGCACTGGAAACAACACCTCTCAACGCATAGTCCTGAATACTGGTATATCCCAAGGTTGTGTTGCTCAGCCCCTTGCTCTTTGCCATCCTCACCCATGACTGCACTGCAAAACATAAGTCAAACCATATTATAAAATTCCCTGATGATACCACAGTCGTAGGTCTCATTAGTGGTGGGAATGAACATAAGTACGGGATGAGGTGAACACTTTGATTGCCTGGTGTGACAGGAACAATCTGGACCTGAATGCTAATAAGACCAAAGAAATGATTATGGACTTCAGGAGAAAGGCAACAGTTCACCAGACACTCACTATCAAAGAGGAGTTAGTAAAGAAAGTCAAAACAACCAAGTTCCTGGGCCTTCACATCTCTGATGACCTCCCCTGGGCTGCTAACACCAACCATATAGTCAAGAAGGCTCAACAGTGGCTTCACCTCCTGAGAAAGCTCAAAAAGGCCAGGGTCCCACTGTCTGCTCTTACCACTTTTTACAGGGGAGCTATTGAGAGCATCTTCACTAGCAACTTCATAGCGTGGTTCAGCAACTGCACAGTTGATGAAAAGAAGAAACTACAGAGGGTGGTGCGGGTGGCTGAGAAAATCCTGGGCACAGACCTCTCTTCTATTCAGCAGCTTTTCTTTACAAGAGCAAGAAAGAGAACATATAAAATACTTGCTGATTCAACCCATCCAGTCCACAACTGGTTCTCATAACTTCCATCTGGAAGGAGGTACCACAGATTCAGCTGTAGGACTATGAGATTCATGAACAGTTTGTATCCTACAGCTGTGAGACTTATTAATATGGACACCAGTCATAATACCGTTTACATTGAAGCCTCTTTTTTTCATTTAACTCTGCTGCTCTGAGCAATTACCACCAGTATTACTAGTATGCAATACAGCTATACTGAGTCACATCTAAGGTTAACAAGTGCAATATGGTAACTAAACAGCTGCTATTCACTAGCCTCTATTTATTCTCTATCTTAACAGTGTAGGGGTTTGGTGGTAGGTATTTATTTATTATTTATAATTGGATAATGGGTATTGAATGTGTTTATGTAATGTGAACTACCTCTTGCATGTCATACGTGCTATTTTCTTTCTTATGTTAATCTTTGATACTGCTGTATCTACGTTATTTGCGCTGCATTTCTCTTGTGAGCTGACATTTGTAATTTAATTTAGGCTACACTTGTGTGGTCCTAAATGACAATAAAGTTTCTTTAAATCTTTGAAAGTCTGGAAGCTAGAAGAGAAGAAAATGATAAAGATCTGGAAGGCTTTGTACAACAGTATTTTAAAAATAGAAGCACCAACATCCTGGAAAAAAGCTGTGATAGCTGTAACACCTAAAGATGGTAAAGATCCATCAGATTCAACTTCATACATGCGGATTTCAATTCTAAACCATGACTATAAAGTGTTTATGTATATAATGGATAAATTAATGGCAAAGGTAATGCCAAAAGTGATAAATATGGATCAGTGTGGTTTTGTGGCAGAGAGGCAGACATTTGACAACATTAATAGAACAATGATGATCCAGAGAAAAGCAGGATATAAAAATACCACTGTTGTTGGTGGGTATTGATGCAGAGAAAGCATATGCCGCAGTAAGCTAGGTTTTATGAGTAGGGCAATGGAAACATTTGCATTCCCTGACACAATAATAATTTAATTAGGAAGCTATATGAGGAATCAGAGGTGAAAAATTAAAGAGTGGGTGAGAGGGTTCCTCTCTGATCAGTTCTGTTTGAACAAAGGAACTAGGCAGTGGTGCCCTTTTTCCTCTTTGTTATTTGTATTATGTTTAGTACCACTGGCAAAGAAAATAAAGAACTCGGAAATTCAAGGATTTTTTTTTTTGATAATCAAGAAAAGTTGGCTTTATTTTCAGATGATATTATTTTGTATGAGATAAAACCAGAAAAGGACATTGCAGTGTTCTGGAACATTCTGAGATAGTTTCAAATACTTTGGGAATACAAAATTAATGAAGATAAAACAAAGGCAATACCTGTAAACTATGTACCCAGACACAAATTGGTTAAGCAATACCCATATTTATGGGGACATGATAAAATGAAGTACTTAGGAGTATGGGTTAAAATGATTCTGTTATGGCAGCTAAGGATATATGGGAAGAGACTAAACAAAATACAATACACAAACTGAGAAACTGGAAGTTCTGTTTTATGGATATGGATTGCAGGATACAAGCATTAAAAATGTTCTAGTCCCTTTAGTTTTATACAGTCAGGCATATTTTTGTCAACCAGAGGATAATTTGTGGATAACAATTAATAAAGAGTTGAAGAATTTTATTTGGGAGGGGAAGATGGCTTGATCCTTCCAATAGAACAAGGTGATTTGGGATTACCTGATTTGAAGGGATATTTCAGAGCTACACAGTTAAGGCTCCTATACACAGCTCAAGCAGAAAGCTGTAATACAAAGCAGAAAGGGGTGATGATATAACAGGGGGATACTCAAGAAATAAGGAGAGACTGGGATTTTGGATGCAGATCCTTAAGGAGAACAACAACTGCCATACAGAATATTATATTCATAAAGAAGTAGAAAGTATTCTAAGAATTAAGCCAACATGGGAATGGAGAAAAGAAATTCTGCTGAGAGGGATGATTGCAATTAAGGGTAGTGAGAATAGGCATGGGGTGGCTGGACTTTACTGGAAAAAATGGCAAAGGAACCATGGCATTGGGATCAAATATCTAGAGAGTGGTAGGTATTAGAATGGGAAGAGGCCAAGAATACATTTGGACTGCAGGTTAGAGATAGTATTTCGTATCAAGGACTGATATCAGAATATAGGCAAATAGAAAAGAATAGGGGGGTCTAAGTAAAAGACCAGCACTGGTAGAGTTTGTAGCAGAAGCTAAAATTGAACCTGCTGTTAAAAAAAAAGGATAACAAGTAGGGCGTATAAAATATTGCATGATAACTATAGGAATCAATCAAATAAGGTTAGAAAGGATTGATAAGAGAGACTGGATAAGCAATTTACAAACAAACAATGGGACGATATATGTATGGCTCCCAAATAAGCAACAGAGTTTAGAAGATTTATGATTTTTGCATGGAAGTGTTTGCATTGATATATTTATATTCCAAGCAGACTCCAAAGATTTTTTTCCTCATGTAGATTGCAAATGTAGGAGGTGTGATGAAGAAGAAAGAGGTAATTGGGAACATATTTTTAGGAGTCCAATTAGTTGGCAGACTTTAAAAATGTTAATTAATTTTAGCATCTACATTTGGCTTATCTAATCAATCTATGTGTAAGTTATGAGTCTTAGGACTTATTTTATGAATGTTACAATTTTTGGAACAGTATGTCTTTAAGGTAGCCATGTTTAGTAAGGGGGATGTTATAAAGTGAACTAGTTAGCATGCATAATCAGTTCTGAAGAAGTCCTATTTGAAATTTGAACAAAAGTGCTAAACTGATTTAGTGTTACTGGTATAGATTTGGACTGATTTTTAAGAAATAAAATTGTGAATTGTTTTCTGAACATCTCCTGGTGGACTTTTCATGGAAGTAGGGCTAATTGGTTTGTTGCGGTGAGCCTTCCTAGTTTCTCTGCTTCATGTGCAGTTGTTTTGATTACTTGTATTTGGTACTGCACATTGTGCCTGTGTTTCTTTTAGACTTTAAAAAATCCCTGCAGACTACTCTGCCAGAAATACTGGGTGAGCAAATTGGTGTAACTAAAGACATTTTTTTTGAGCTGTGATACCGAATTGGAGTTGTCAAAACATAATAAAGCCTTGCTGAGTTTAATTCTGCTGGCTGCCAAAAAAGCAATTACCAGAAAATGGAAATCAAAGTCTAAACCAACCACACTAGGAGTAGTAAATATGGTAACAGAGATAAAGCAACTGGAAGTGGATTCTTTAGAAAAGGGTAGGAGCAAGTTGCATAGAAAAAAATAGGAATTGTGAGAACAATACTTGTAGAATAATGTTTTGGAGAAGGAATGAGGTTTAAGGGAAGATAGGGATTGAATGAGCTATGTATTGCCTGACTGAGAATGACAGTTTAGAAAATTATATATGATGTATAATGTTTTCAACTGAAAATATTGCAATATGGTTTGCTTTCATTTATGTAAACGTATGATTGCCTGTGTCATAAGTGATAATTCGATAAACGTATCTCTTGTTTAAAAAAAGATAAGCAGTGTGTACAGAATGACCACTGTCCACAGTCCCTGTAACATTTTCAAAGAAGGTTCAGGAAAAAGGACCTGCCCTTCACAAAACCAAAGAAATTCCATGTCCCTCTGCATAGCGCATGTGAGGTCATTCACTCTCACTTGGGCTGACACCAGGTCATAATCATATTTGTCTGGCTTATGGGACATTAGGGTCCTTATAACATCTCAGATCCTGCCACAGGACAGGCAACTTAGAGTCACCCTATTTTTGCCCAGTCTGGAGAGTCAGGAGTTTGAATGCCTAACTATAGAATCACCTGTAGGAAAGCAGACTTAGTCGGACATATGGGCTTAGACCTGCTTTCCAGATGGCTCTTGGTGAGCTCCATGGATTTACAGTATATCTGAGTGGAGACGTTGTATGTGTCTCCTTGTGTGCTGGTGCCTAGGATATTTTATAGCGAGTTCTAAGAGGCTTTGGCAATTTTTTTACAACCTCAGCATATGTTATAGATCTAGTAGCATGTGTGTCGGAAATAATGTAGTGTTGTAGAGGTATGATGCTTACTGATAGTGGGCTAATGCAAAAGGATTGCCTCCATGTTACTTAAATCTTTCCATCGCTCACAGGCTGTAATGTCAACTGGTAGAAGTAGGGGACAGTCGGAGAACAGCTAATGCAATCAGACTGGCTACAGATGGGATGAGAGCAGACTGTTGAGTTATGTTGACAGAGGGTGGAGGACTGAAGTAGTAGTCAGGTATTTGAGGGTCTACCTGGAAGATTTATGGATGAAGTATTTTGAGAGATATTCTGAAGTTAAGTTAAAAAGTAATTAATCAATTAATACTTATTGAAAAGAAAGAATTAGCTTGGTGAAGAAGATGAATAGTATGTGTTCATCTAATTGGCTACCACATGGTTACTACTAGCTCTGGTCTTACCACAACTTCACACAGCCAGGATTCAATGTCATTTTCTTTCTTCTCTTACCAGAAGCAAAACAGCAGCACTAATACCAACATGTGAAGCAGGCAACAGGCCCTTTGATGATGCAGGGGTCTGAAGGCTTGCTGTGGCCATTTCCTGGTTGATGCCTTGAACAACAACCAGACAAATCAGGAAGATACCTCATAAACACACACTGCCCAGTCAGAGACAGTCAGGAATAACTTGTGTCCTGCTCCTTCTTTCACCAGGAGCACAACAGTAGCAAAAATCCCAAGCTGTTTCCCATGAAGCAGTCATCAGGCTTTCTGGTGATCAGCACTCTCTAGAAAACAATGTCACTGCTCCTTTTCTAAACAGGAGCAAAATATAAGCAAATACCAAGATGACTACTGAGAAGCATAATGTAGACTCTCCAATGATTGGTAGTCTTGCCTCAGATACTGCTGATTTTAAATACAAGATGTGAAAATGGGTTAATATCCTAAGAACTGCAGGATACTTATATTAATTGCAAGAGGAGCTCCAATTGTGATAGAAGAGGATAAAAATATAATAATGGTAGATTTGTAGCACTAATGGGGCTACTGGCAAGAGAGTTGGATTACACTGGTCAAATAAGCTCACAGTCAAATGAGTTGTCAGTAAATTGAAATTTAGGTTATTTGGGTGTCGGTCAAATGAAAGTCAGTCAAATGAGTTTTAGGTCAAGTGAAGTAGACCCAATTAAGAAAAAACAATAATTATTTAGAGGGACTGACAAATATTAAAGTAGTGCAGAATAGGGGAAATCTCACATAACAAGAAGAGGAGCAACTGCAGAATGCTAAACAGAAAATAAGGGATTACCCTGATAATACGCATGTGTATAAAAAGACTGCTGTTAAGCAACTGTTCTTTGATAATAACTCTAGAGCGCAAACCTTTTAGCACAACAACTCAGACAAAAGAAAGTATAAAGGGCTGTTGACAAGCTTAGGGACCCTATAACAAGGAAGATAACAAGAGATCCTGTAGAGATATTAGAAATATTTTGGAAATTTTATGAAAGTCTGTATAAAGCAGAGAAATATGGACATCAAGAAAAGGTACAAATGGAAATTTTATGGAAGAATTAAATATGCCAAGGTTAGAGGAAGATCAGGCTCAATTACTAACAGTTTGGATAGGAGGAAATGAGATAAAATGGCGATGTTTAACCAATCCACAGGAAAGTCCCTAGGAATAGATGGTATTCCTGTGGAAGTTTGGAAGCTAGGAGGGAAAAACTGATAAAGATCTTGAAGGTTTTGTTTAACATTATTTTAAGAGGAGGGGAAATACCAACATCCTGGAAGAAAGCAGTGGTAGCTGTAATATCTAAAGAAGTTACCATCAGATCCAACTTCATACAGACCCATTTCAATACCAAACCATAATTATGAAGTGTTTATGACTATAATGGCTAAACGAATGGCAAAAGTGATACCAAAATTGATAGATATGGATCAGTGTGTTTTTTGGAGGGGAGGCAAACATTTGACAACATTAATAGAGCACTGATTAACCAGAGGGAAACAGAATGTAAGAAAATACTAATGTTGTTGGTAGGTCTTGATGCAGAGAAAGTATTTGACAGAGTATGTGGGACTTTATGAGTAGGGCAATGGAAGCATTTGCATTCTCTGATAAAATTATAAGGTTGATTAGGAGGCTATATGAAGAATTGGAGGCAAAAATTAAAGTGGGTGGGTTCCTCTGTGATAATTTCTTCTTGAACAGAGGAACCAGGCAGAGGTGTCCTCTTTACCTTTTGTTATTTGTTATTTGTGTTATATTTATATTAGAAATTCAAGGATATAACTGATATGGTAGACAAGTAATGCTGGCTCTGTTTGCAGATGATATTATTTTACACCTGATAAAACCAGAAAAGGGCATTTCATGCTGTGGAACATTTTGAGGCAGTTTCAGATCTTTTCAGAATACAAAATTAATGAAACTAAAACAAAGGCAATAGTAAATTATGTACCTACACACAAATTGGTTCAGCAATATCCATATTTATGGGGACATGATAAAATTAAGTACTTAGGAATATAGATTAAAAATGATTTCTGTGTGGCAACTAAGGATATGCGGGAAGAGACAAAACAAAAGATAATACAAAAACTGAGAAGCTGGAAGCTCTGTTATATGGATATGGATAGTAAGATACAAGCAGTTAAAATATTTTAGTCCCTTTAGTCTTATAAACAGGCCAGGCATATTTTTATCAACTAGAGAAGAAGTTTTGGATAGCAATTAATAAAGAGCTAAATGATTTTCTCTGGGAGGGGAAAATGGCAAGAGTCAAGTTGCATAAGGTGATTCTTGCAACAGAAGAAGGTGGATTGGGATTATCCGATTTGAAGGGGTATTTCAGAGCTACACAGTTAAGCCTCCTATATATAGCACAAGCAGAAACCTGTAATTCAAAGTGGAAAGGGATGATGATGTAACAGGGGGGAAGCTCCAGAAACAAGGAGATACTAGGATTTTGTATGTAGATCTTTAAGGAGAATAACAATAATTATACAGAGTATTCTAAAAACTAAGTCAACATGGGAGTGGAGAAAGGAGATTCTGCTGATAGGGATCACTGCAATTAGGGATACAGACAATAGGCAAGAGGGGGCTGGAATTTATTGGAGAAAACTGGCAAAGCAACCAAGGTATTGGTAGCAAATAACTATACAGGGAAACATAATAGAATGGGAAGACACCAAGAATTTATTTGGACTGCAAGTTAGATTGCCCTCCATATCAATGAATGATATCAGAGTATAGACAAAGAGAAAGAAATAGGGGGTCCTAAACAAAAGACCAGAACTGGTACAGTAATTAGTAGAATCTAGAACAGAGGTTGTTGTTAAAAAAGGAATAATTAGTAGAGCATGCAAAATATTACATGATAACTATAAGAATCAATCAGAGGAAGTTAGAAAGGATTGAGAAGAGAGAATGGATAAGTGATTCACAAAGAAACATTGGGGGATATATGTATGTCTCTCAAATATGCAACAAAATCTAGAAGATTTAGGATTTTTGCTCGGAAATGTTTACATAGGTATTTGTATACCCCAATTAGACTTCAGAGAATTATCCTCAGGTAGACAGCAAATGTTGGAAATGTGATGGGGAAGAAAGAGATAATTGGGACCATATTTTCTGGGAGTGTAATGAGTGGGCAGACTTTAAAGATTCCCTGCAGACTACTCTATCAGAGATACTGGGTTAGCAAATTGGTGTATCTAGGCAAATTATTTTTCTGGGCTATGATACAGAATCGGAATTGCCTAGACATGGCAAGGCCTTGCTGAGTCTGCCAAAAAACAATTACAAGAAAATGGAAATCAAAGCCTTAACCAACTGTACTAGAAGTAGTGAATACAGTAACATAGATAAATTGAGATCTTTAGAAAAGGGTTGGAGCAAATTACAAAGGAAAAATGGAAATGTTGGGAATAATACATACAGGGGAGGAATGAGGTTTAAAAGAAGGCAGGATCTGAATGATGCAATGTCTGACATAATGATTGGGTAGATTGTAAGTGATACATAATGTTTGCAACTAAAATTATGTCAATATGATTTGTGATGTATAATGCTTGCAACTAAGATTATGTCAATAGGGATTGTTTTCCTTGATATAAATTTACGCTTGCCTATGCCATAAGTGATAATTTAGTAAAGATGTTTCTTGCTTAAATCAAAATAAAATATCCTACGAACTTCAGTGTGCACTAAGCAGTTAGAAAGATTTGAAAGAAGGGGGTAACTCGAGCTTTAGCATACACCTGTGTTCCTGTTCATGGCCAGACATTGACCATTTGTGCTTCACTCTGTGCATTATACAATTTAACATGATCATACATTTTCATCAAACCAGCATTACACATTTTAGAGGTCAGAACTCCTAAACTATCAAATGTTATTCAGGTAACATGTTTAGATTATAAAATCTGGACTATAAAATTGTAATTAGATGTCTGAACTTAGATTTCAAATTAATTCATGAAGAGGGAACTTCACTGCAAATGGCTCTAGAAATATCAAAGCTCATGGATCTGTATCAGATTTCCCTAGGCATTTTGTATCTTTTTATAAGTACAGCAATAGGAGTGGCAGATAATCAAATTGTAATCAAATATGCAATAATCCTTAAGTTCCTAATTACATATTCATTGAAGATGATAGCTGCAGGAGGAAATCTCCCTTACACTGGGGTACAACAACCTCAGAGTTACTTATAACATGTAGAGGGATACAGGAGCTCAGTTGGGGTTCAGTGGGGGAGTTGCTTCTGCAATTAACACTTGTTTTTATAAAATGGTCAAATGTTGTTCTATGCATTTTTTGTTTGATAAGGCTTTTGGTTAAAATGGATGTTACAAAATAGGTAGAGAGCTCAGTAATACACTCAACTCTGTGCATGCGGTTATCAATATATAAATAGTTTAAGATTATGCTTTAACTGTGTCCTGTGGCTAATAATCATCCTGTCTGTGAATATCTATTTTTTTCCAAATGTAGGCATTCCTAGGTGTTATACCTTACCTGAAACCTTTTCACTGAAATAAGTTGCATGATGCTACTTGACAGAATGCTTAGCTGAAACTTTACTCCCACATGCTGTTTTAGTAAGTAAGTTTCCTGAGATCTAGGGTACCTACACTTTCCCATATATACCCCCTCCCATGATTGCCATTTCCATTAAATCCTCATCCACATCTTCTGTTATAAGATGATTACACTATGTAAAATCAGTCCTTAGTGATACAGCCTCTTGAAACAAGTCTGATACAGCACTGTTGTCCTAACACATCATTCTTTACTTTAACTTCAGTGTATTCTTTTTCCCAACCCAGCCATACCAAACTGTTTCTTATATTTTGCACTCTTTCCTTCTAAAAGAAAATCTGTTATTATTCTTATTCATACTTTGACATCATGGCCAAATGGTTAGTGCTTCTTCTAAGCTCCATAGTCTAGGGTTCAGTCTTTGATTCTGGACTCTGTATGTGTGCTACATGTCCAGGTGATAATTTCTGGGTGATCCAGTATGCCAGTACTTCATCAAGACATTCTGCCGAGGTGTACATGAAATTATTCCTGGAGTTCTACTGTGGAGATTTCTTTCGTCCAAGTCTTCCCAGTAACTGAGCATTTGGCCTATGAAAATCAACATGATTAACAAAAAGAAACAAATTCATGGTCTGTGTCTGTTCTGAAAACTATGAAAGTGTCTCCATCTTTCCCCCACTCTTCAATGCTCTTGAAGAAGTTGTGGCTGAACATCTCACTGATTATGAGTACATCATAAGATGTGGTAATCTGAACAGGAGAATTTCCATCAAGGCATTCCATCAAGAAGCCCTTGGGCAAATGAAATAAGGAATAATAAAAGTATAGAGGGTTTGGAAATAGATAAAGACATAATAGCTAAGATTCAATTGTTTGCAGATTATATACGTATTACCACAAGAGGAAATGACTCTTCATTTCTGAAACTATTTGAATCAATTAAAACATTTCAAATGATGTCTGGTTTATCATTTAATGACAATAAAACCAAAATCTTACACATATACCCTAATAATAAAAAAGAATTAAGGATTATACTCATCATATCCCTAATACAGATCATATTACTTATCTTGGAATTATTCTTGCTAAAGATATAAAATCAATAATACAATTAAATTATAACAAATGTTTGCAAAATATTCAAGATTTATTTTCAAATTGGAATACAATATTATTCACTACTAAAGAAAGAATATTATAAAAATTATAATTTTACCCAACATTTTATACATTATACAATCTATTCAAATTCTTCCTTCAAAAAAGTTTATTAATAAATTAAACACTCTGATTTTAAAATTATTTTGGTCCCAAAAAAAAAAAAAACAAGAATCACAATTAATCAACACATTAATAGTTGGAATAAAGGCGGGATAGCATTTCCAGATCTAAATCTTTACTCAATCTCCTCTATAATTAGAACAATTTCACAGCTTTTAGATATTACTTATTCAGCTAAATGGAAATCTTTCTGGGAATTATCAGCTATGCAGCTTATAATGAGACCTTCAACATATCAATTAGAAATTATAAGTACCCCTATTATACGGATTTTAAAAGATTATTTTGTCACTCATGTTAATCCTAATCATACTGCGAGTTACTTACATACTATTATAATTAACTTTAGGAATTGTATATATAAACATCTTAAACACTAAGATTGTTTTTTCTTATTATTCCCTATGGCATTCACTCAAGAGATTTTTTTAACCTCAGATTGTAATAAGATTACCTTATTTAAAAATAATTAACTCAAATTTTGGTTCCAATTAACATCTGAATAAAAGACCAAATCAGTTGATCATATTATACAGGAATATGGACTTGATAAATCCATATGGCTAGATATACAAACACTCATAGTATATGTTGACAATAAATTAGAATTAATTCCATCAACTAATAAACATGACACTAAGATCTTACTACATTTGTTCAATCAATTCTATTACATAAACACACTTATTCAGTTAATCTCTCTTTTATTTACAGAGTCCTGAGAGAAGAAACATTTTGCTGTCCACATAACTACTGGAACTACTATAGCTCAATTAACAATAATCTCCCAAGTGAGCAAGACAAGGCTAATGTACTACAATCAGCAGGGAAAACATCTTTTCTTTGAAATGGAAAATATATACTTGGAGATTTATGAACAGATCTTTTTACACACCACAATTAATGGATAAAATCAACAAAAAACAAAACATTTGTAATAGATGTAACTCTAGTCTAGATATTAACTGGGCTCATATGTTTTTTGATTGTCTTACTTTAAACACCTTTTGATATAATATACATGATTTTTTACAAGCACTCTTTTCAGATAATTTCATATTGAATAAATCTTTGGTTATATTTAATATGCCTAGTCCACAATGTGTTAGAAAAATAAAATATCCATTACTATGGACCATATTGGCAGTGTCTAGAAAGACCATAACGAAAAATTGGATCTCAAAATATCCTCCTATATTTTCTGAGTTTACTAATACATTAAAATATGTATGTCATCTACAGATAAAAACCACAATTTCTAGAACAACTAGAAGGACATATGAACATCATTTGTGCGTTAACTTCCAAAATTTGCTGGAAAAGAATGAACCTCCTTCATAAATGTAAATTGACTTTCCTCTTTTCATCTGTGAAATAAGCTACAAAATGAGGATTACAGTGTATTCTAAAGTATAAATACTGGATGTCTTTGTGTATACTTTAGTTTATATGACTTTGTTAATTTTATAGTCATATTTAAATGTGATAATTGTATGTTATTAATTCTTAAATTTGTAATTTCTTATACACTTCTATGTGATTGCTTATAAATTTGTTACAATCAAAATCAATAAAACTGTTTTAAAAAAAAAAGAAAAAAGCCCTGTTTGAATCTACCTGTCATCTATTCTGCTCTCAGTAAAGGCCATTTAATCAAACCATACATTAGTCTATGTTTATGATCAAATGCAGAAAATTCAAGTGTTATTTCAATGAACACTTTTAGCTAAAACAGCTATTTAGTTACTGTAAAACAACCAAGAGGAAAGTGATTTATGTCAGTGACAGAGCCCTCCATACCACACATGCAGAAGACCCACCCTCCACTCCTATATCTCTAATATAATCAAGTGAGAGTTTTCTGCATCATGATGATAAAAGTTATTCCTCAGATGCAGTGAATTTGGAGCAAAATTGTTCACTGGTCAGGGCTGCTAAATTCTCGATCATCCACAAGACTTAATAAAGCAACTATGACCCTGCTTAACACTCCCTACAAACATTCTCTCGCTCTCTTAATGCCCCAAACTGATTTGTAGATCACTTATCAGATGGATCACAGAAGTTAAAAAACAATTTGCTTATTTTGGCCTACCTTACAAAAAGGAATTTTGTTGGCTTTTTTTTTTGCTGATTTATGCTGGTTTCCTTCACAATCACTTTTTCTTGCCAATTTTCTGTTTTTTTAATGGATATGACTTAGATGCTTATTTGCAGCAGCATACTGTAATGTGATACACAGATGAGTTATTCTACAGATGAAGAGTTTATTCTTTCTTGATGGTAGTGTGGTCATACAATTACCTGCAAACAAAATGTTTTTTTATAGTTGTGCATACACTGTTTGTGGATTTCCATATTTTGGATTCAAGTATAGTGGCTTTGATTATTGCGGTTTCTATTAAATATCATTAATCTTAAAGTCTGCCATTCTGATTAAACAGTATATTCATCACATGTAGTGTGGGGCATGCTTTTTATGTAAGCATATTCTCTAGCCCTATGAGGAGATATAAATTACTCCCATGAAACAACAGCACTATTCTACATCTACGTTAACAAACTAAACTACATCACTGGCTGAGGGAACTTTATGTGTACCTCCCATGCACTCTGCATGTATTTGCACACTGTTAGCTAGAAAATTTAACTATGTTATATATAGATAAGCATCTGCAACCCTGAATGATAATATTTTCTTCTCTCTCCTTGCTTTATTTATAGCCCTCTTGCAGCAAAACCTGAAGAAGATAAATTCCAGCAGAAGAGGGGTGGATTCTGGGATATCTTTGCTGCAAAGTGGCAGCAGACATCGGCCACAAATCAGAATGCAGCACAATCACAGTATGGTGAGAATGTAGCCGAGTGTAGTGGTGAGATGACCGATGGCCAAAATGAGAATTTAGACTATTCTGAGAACTCCAGTGACTTAAGGGACATGGAGGACACTGGGTTCAAGTGGGGATTTCTTACTAGCAAATTAGCAGAACTGAAGAGTAGAAATCTTCCAAAAAGTAACTAGAACAATACGCAATGCAGAAGTACAGAAAAAAAACGTTTTTTTTTCATTTAACTTTAAATTATGATTTTTACTCAGTAAAGTAAGATTTTTAAGTCTGGTTTAAAAGTAACCATAAGAAGACTGAAAACTTAGTTGAGATGAAATGATTGTGTATGCACTGCATTTGTTTCATTTCTAATTCTCTTGGTCAATTCAGTTTTGAGTCATTTCTCTAAGATATGGTGTCCTTATATGTAGTATAGAAACCAGAATAGCACTATGAAACATAAGAGTTTTGAAAAATTTGTCACATACATCCTTTCTTCTAGCATACCCACTGTTACTTCAGATGTGGAAATGAGGCAGACTCTTGTGAGACAGTAATAAGGAGAACAATATACATTCTGAAGTACCAAATGCAAATACTTCTGACATTCACAAAATTCAGCTATAAAGACAAATAGTTACTAGAACAGCATGCAGTTTAAATATGTTATACACTTCTTTGATACCCAGTATGACCTGGAATCTCTAAATTAGAAAGTGAAACCTGTAAGGTAAAATAATTAAGATAATTTTTAAAGTGGTACATCTGAGAGATGAGGTCATGACACACGAGTATGTTATGGTATCTGCTCTGCTTAGAAAAGTAGTCATGAAACAAAGCTGGCTATTGGTAAAAGTGCAATATAACAACACAGAATGGTATCAAGGTATTCAGAAGTGAAATATGAACCTTCAGAGAAGATTCTCTGAGCAGGAGGTTTAATGTAGCGGTTTACATAAAAACAGTGGGTAGTTCATTATTTTTCTTCTTATAAAATCCTACATCACTGGAACGGTCTTCAGTACAATTCGCCTCATTAAAAACAATGACAGCTAATATTTTGGCCTAAGATTGCCATTAGATTGACAGTTGCATGCATTAAAATGTTGGCTGCAGTATATATGAAAATATTGCTTACCGTCTAGTAGTTTAGGTAATCTATAGTTTGTCATCGTCTTTATGTGCACTTCTAAGAATGAGCACCATTTTGTTCAGTAGGTGTATATAATGCGTGTTGCATGTATATCATACTGTTTCTACACACATATACAAACACACAGACACACACACACACATACACACACACACACACACACACACACACACACACACACACACACACACACACACACACACACACACACACACACACACACACACACACGTGCACACATGCATATATATAAATATAAAATGAATAACTGTTGGTAAGATTGTTTAAAACACAAAACATCAAACAAAGTCATTGGAGATTACCATTTATCTCCAACTAAATCATCAAAAACAAAGTAATCACATATGTAAACCGATGTTATATTTTCAAATACCAAAACTTAAACAAAGAACAACTTTCACTTGGGGGGTTTATACCCCCTCACCCCTAGAAATTAAGCATACCAATTGCAGGAGAGCAATCATAGAAAAGGAAAAACCCTGAATTATGTAACTGTTGATCCGCTGAAATGTGACCATTACATAATTCAACCAACTATACCATCAGGGAAAAACACCAACATTTCTGCACATACTGAAATGCTTGCAGTGACAAATTATAAATATATATATATATATATATATATATATATATATATATATATATATATATATATATATATATATACATAGATACATATACACACACACACTCACACACACGCGCGCACACACACACGCACACACACACAAATAAAAATTTATTTATATGTGTTATATATACATATTTGCACAGACATAAACATACGCACACACACACACACACACACACACACACACACACACACACACACACACACACAATTTGCCACACAGTTGTTTAATAACACATTCAGACAACATCTACATAAAGAAGCCAGAAGTAAGGTAGAAAAAGACAGCATGTTTTGCATAATTATCTTATTATATTTCATTTATGCACAGTTAAAATCATTGTATTTGTTAAAAAGTATGATGACAAATGTTAAGTTTTCTGTTTTCTTTAAGTATAACTCTAAATGTGAATGTATTAAAAGCATCATTCCTTCTGTAGACATGTATGCTGAAAAAACTTTGGATTTTTAATACTGTATTGGTATGAGTTTCCATTTACAAGTTATTCATACTTGTTTGTTATAAATTTATTTTTCCGATTTTTTCATTAACAAATAATTTAGAGCAGGGCTATGAGATGTTAATGAGTTTCCCCATGTAGTTCTGGGTTTGATTTCATCAGGCTTATTTGCCTGATATGACTTGAAACAAAGACACTTAAACCATACAATGCTTCTGGGTGTTCCAGGAAAAAAGGCCATTGCCTAGAGTGTTTACTTTGTTAACAAATAAAGAAAGTAAAAAAGTAAAATATATGTGAAACACTGCTTATTTTGTAGCTATTTGTACGTATTGAGCTCACTTTTCTAGGTGTTGTTTTGTATTTTACATTTATGTTTACTTGCAAAAAAAGTAAGAAGAACAGATATCTTTTAGATTTATTTTTTCCTCCTTTGCATAAAAGCTGAAAATAACAATAAATGAAACAGTATTCCATTTTGTAGTCATTTTTATGATGAATAACATTCATGGCTGTAGCTTTCAGTTATCACATTTACTTTGAAATGTATTCCTGTTTGTGAAATTCATACAAATAAGATAAAGTTATGCATTTACTTACAAAACTGGAAATGAACACCTATAGATGAAACATCATTCATTTTACAAATGTTGTTGTGCAAGATATCTTTCTGCTAATATTACTATATTGTCTGTTTATGCTTTTATGCAATTTCAGTTTGAGTATTAGTACTTATGTTAAATCTGAAAAGGTTAAATGAATTTTGAGAATTATTACACTCTTACTAGGAATCATCTTTAGGAAAGTAGTATATGTAATAATATTTTATTTTCTGATATACTGTTTTAATACTTTTGTTATTCTCATAGTTAAACTAATCTGTACCACTCAGAGTTATCAACTCACCTGTTAGATAAGGACACATATTACATATACATACACATTTGTTTTATATATTTATGTGTATGTACAGGAGTTAATTGTCTAACAAACAAATTTTTTTTCATTCTGTCACCCAGATGCAGCCTGGGCAAAATATTATTTATTTCCACGAAGAGATGTGCAGACTATAGATAAATTTTATAAGGATAAAAAACTGTAGACAGTGTCCATTGTAGAATAACAATACATTTCTCTAGAATACAGAGGTATCCTGACATTGGCTTCATGTATTACGATTATTAAAAACTAAAGTCACACTCATCAGCTAAAGGATATCAAAGTCTATTAAACTTAAATGATATAATATAATTTCCTCAAGCGTTTGTGATTGTAAGCAACTGATATAAGTTAGCATATCAGGAAATATTAGTGATCATGACAATTTTGGAAACAGCAAGACATGACAACATACTTTAAATAGGTTTTGTGTCATATCTAATGGTACTGTAAGACAAAAATATCTAACAAGTAGATTCATCCAATAAGTTCTCTCCATGACTCCTTATGACTTAATGCACTCACAATTAAATATGTTCTTGTACTGAATCCTATGATATGTTGTAGGTGAACTCATAGTCCAGAAAACTTGCCTGTATGTGCATGTGCTGTGTGACAGTGGGTAAGTGTGTGCATACTCTTCAACTGTCCTTGTGATGTAGCAAGATACATTGGTTATAGTCATATCTGAGATGGTCATTATTTTTAATGATAATTTTTCTAGTATATGTTACATATCTATATCTAAGGAGTCTTTGAACTCTTAATGCACATCTACCTCTTGTCTTACCTTATGCTATGACTTAGCAATGAAAGCACTAACAAGAGTTAAAAAATCAAGTTCCACATGTCCTGACAACATTTCAAGTTTTCTAACTTGTTCCATGAAGGATTGTTTGGTTGAATCTCTGATTACTCATTTGTAACTGATTTTTAAAGAAGGGATTTGAACCAAAAGACTGTAGAGAGCCAAAAGTGGTGCCTATTAGTAAGCATAGAAATGGGAATTGTATTACTAACTGCACACATATTAGTTAACTTCCAGTCTGGAAAATGTTTTGAGTATTATTTATTCAGCTTCTTGACAAGTTCTATTCCAAAGACATGCGTCTGGACCGTTTCTCCCTGAGCCTCTGCTGAAAATAGGATCTGTCCTAGTCAGACTTCCCCGGTCAACAAATGTTAAATAAATAAATACATAAAATAAATAAAAATAAGTTGTGTATCATCACTTGCCATTCTATAAGTTAATTTGGGTGATTTTTTAATGGTATGACATATACACACACACAAAGATATACATATACATAGATATATCTATATGTATATCTTCTTCTTCTTCTTTCGGCTTTTTCCCTGTTAGGGGTCACCACAGTGGATCACCTGTCCGCTCATGATTGGCAGTGGAGTTTTAAGGTGTCGAGTTGCCAGCCTGGCGCCCAACCTTCCACAGAAGGCAAACACATGCACACACTCACACCTAGGGCCAATTTAGAGTGTCCAATCCACCTACAGCATGTCTTTGGGATGTGGGAGGAAACCTGAGCACCTGGAGGAAACCCATGCGACCACAGGGAGGACATGCAGACTCCACACAGAAGGCACCCCAGCCGAGAATCGAACCAGCGAACCTCTTGCTGTGAGGCAGCAACGCTAACCGCTGCACCACCGCGGCTGCCCCATCTATATGCATATCTGTGTGTACATATATATAATATATAATATTTATATATATATATATATATATATATATATATATATATATATATATATATATACTGCGGTGGTGGTGCTGCGGTAGCATTGTCGCCTCACAGTAAGACACTGTCTGGTTCAATTCTCAGCTAGTGTCTTCTGCGTGGAGACATGCATGAATGGGCATACCTTCGTTGAAGGTTGTGCATCAGAGCTGGCAACTCGGTACGTAAAAATTAACTGCCAATCATTAGCAGACCGGAGTTCCGCTGTGGCGACTCTTAACCGGGAAAAGCCGAAAGACACAACAACAACACATATATATATATATATATATATATATATATATATATATATAGTTTTTTTTATAACTATACATAGATAGGTAGACTTAGACCTGTAAAGAAATTCTGAAACACTTTCACATAAAGTGACTTTAAACAGCCTTTTGTTACATGACATCTGTCCATTTGTTGTTTGTTGGAACTCCTCAGTGTTACGTGCTGGTTTATGTGCTTACCAACTTCTCCTAGAATTTGAATCATTGGGTTACAATATTTGAGGAAGACTGCAAGACTAAGGCAGTTACTACCAAATCAAAGATACAGAAGCAATAAATGGCTGTTTGTCCTCCAATACTCTTGGACCAAGACCTTAGAGTTAACATTCAGCTGCAATAAGAGTTACAGCTTTGTCACTGAACACCAGAATAAACTTTATGGTGCTACTCTTTCTGTTACTGAAAGTATGCTGGACTTAGGTATCATAACTCTCCCAAATTTGTGTTTAATGAATATGCTATTAATATTAAGAGGAAGGCAGTGAGGCATATGAGACTTCTCTTTAGGGTCACAGGATAAAGGGACATAGTACTCTAGCAAAGTGATTTAAGACTAAGATACATCCACTTCCTAAGCACAATTCCCCATTCTGTACCTGCAGTCTTGTGACATAACGTCTCTTGCAATGGTTCAAAGAGCATTTTCAAAAAAAAAATGCCATCTGTAACAGAATGTCTTTAACGTGATAGATTGGTTAACTAAAAAATTTAGATTAAATTCTCTCCTTCTAAGAAGTAAGTTACATTTGACTTCTTGAACCATGGAGCATGGTATACTGAAGGCTTCTATATGTCTTAAACATTCATTTCCTTCTAGAAATACAAGCCTGTATAGACCATTAGATGTAGTTCACTATAATAAAACTGTAGTTAGGGCCAGATTTGTCCCACAACTGATTCTAAGACTCTGGAATAAGTTGGCAACCTTTGTTAAATGTCCTGGATTACTATCTATGGTTAAGTGCCTTGTAGATCACAGGATGTGTCCAACCTTATATTGTTACAATAAAAGGCATCTATAGTTCTAGATGTTTTTGGATCTAAATAAGGTTGATTTAATTGTGAAAGTATGAACTGGTTGGCAGCCCTTTCCTGTTTTGTTCCTCAGCCTGCATACACAGAATGCTCAGGATAGGCTATGGTTACCAAACAACCATGAACTGGACTTGTAGGGCAAACACAGAATAAATAAACAAGTGAATGATTTTAAGACAGTTATTTGACTGAGTATGATATAATGATATAGAAAAGCTAGAGAGAAAAAAACACATTTGTACAGATACAGATTGATATATTTCACATGACGTTTATATAAAGGATTTAAACACGTGTTGTTTTAAATGCTTCTGAACATATTGAAATAAGTTTGTTCATTCACTTGCTCCTACAACATCATCAACATAAAACGGATTTAAAACTGTTAAGTAAGCCTCTCAAACTTCACCCAGTTAGCTATGAACTTAGGATTGCAACTGATCCAAAGTCATACCGTAACACCTTCTTCAGCTATATTAGGAAGCTTGGAAGTAACCATATAATTCTGTACTGTGCTTACCTCTCACAATACCTATTTTCAGACCCCAAGGATATGGGTGAAATTATCTCGGACAATTTCTAATCCATCTTCCCCCACCTACCTTACACCATACCTCCTGAAATCACTTTACACTAAATCCTTTTGGCACATTCAGACATTTAAAATGCTAGTTCCTTGGGTCCTGATAATATCTCTGAGTGTCTAATGAGAAGCATTAACTCATTACAGCCGCATGATAGCGAACATCAATTGTATTGATATATGACCTCTGTCACTGGTTACATCTCTGAATTGTGGAGAACAGCTACTGTGGTGCCCTTGCTTAAAGTTGGCCCTTCTGCTGACTCTAGAAATTACAGGAATATCAGTCTCACTAGAGCTCTACTGGAGGGAAGTCCCACCATCAACTTTTAATCCTAAGTCTCTCCACTGGTTACATCTCTGAATTGTGGAGAACAGCTACTGTGGTGCCCTTGCTTAAAGTTGGCCCTTCTACTGACTCTTATCTAAATGAATGCTTTTAACAACAGGTGCAGTATTGCTAATCTGAAAACAATATCATTAATAGTTTAAGGGAGAACAGCTGAAAATTTTACTTACATTTATTAAGTGCTTGGGGGGGCAGCATTATGAGAGATGTGTCCATTTTTAAGCAATACATGTCCAGGAGAATATCACTAAGATCTTCTAAGTATAAAATGGAATTTGCTTGCTACAGCCCTGTTTTGAAGGCTATGGAATGCATTATAGCTAAACTAATAAACAACAATATAAGTGACCTCATTCATGTTCCTAGATACACACCAGTTACGCTTCGCCTGCTCAGCCTGCCTGAGTTCTTCAAAAGGCATACTGAACCCCTGAGTAAGCGCCATATAATCCATATTGCCTACCTTCACTGCAGCTTATGATGGGTATGTCTTGAAGAAGGTCATATGCCATAGAAAGTAATACCAAAGCCCTTTGTAATTCATAAAAGCTACAGAATGAGGTAAGACAGTGTACCTAGTCTTATGCCGTTGTGTATGCATAACAATCCATGTACATGATGTGCAAGTGACCCTCCCATCATACACAATTCACAGGAAACACTCCAACTGAATATGGTCCAGTCCCAAGAGCATAAGTTACAGAGCCCAATTCACAAATGTACAGTGGGGATAATGCCTTTGGCTGGACTGATCCCATGTCCCTGCTGACATTTTGTTCATGTACTAGAACTGAGCAGCACATCAGCACTGAAGGAAACCATAACCATACCTAGCCCCCACCTCCCCACGAGTAATGATGCCGCATTACTTTAGCCAATGGGAGTACTCACTACACTGTATCTCCAAATTAGCATATTATGCTAATACACTCTGGTCTGCAGTCATGGCAACAAATAGCAAAACCTTTATAAATCACTCCTTGCTATGACTGTGGACCAGGGAGCAGACTTGCTGCACTTCTGACTCCCTATCATATTATAAGCAGCCCTTAAAGGGATTGTGTAATAACTATGAACCTAGTACTGTATTAACAATTCTGAATGAGCAGAGGTTCCAAGTACAATGCCCGGTCAAGAATCAGTATTTTTCTTTCCTCTTGAGTTGTGTGAAATCTCGCTCATCTGCAACCAAGACAGTAGTGTGATTCACTTTTATGAAGCACAGCATCCTCAGGACCATAATAAGCAAAATCACATGCAATCCTTTTGAATAGTAGGGTCAACACATTTCACATAAGCAGAGATAACCTGATGAACTATTTTTTATTGCAGACTCAATTTATGTAAATATTTTGTGGTTACTTGGATAATATCAAACACTTGTAAAATCCACTTGTTTTAAAGCTTAGTTATGAATGCATAATACAATTAAAATAATTTGACTAAACCAGGTATTTGTAATATGTTAAGTAACTTTACTTACAAGTAATGGAATCTTTAAGAAAAAGTTGAAGCAGGTTGCAATATAACAAAAAACGTTCTTTTCCTCCTGCAGTTAATGGATCTATGATAGGATCATAGGATCATAGGAGGCTATTAGGTTAATGGCCCCAGAACCCTTACAAGCCTAGCCAAATTCAACATGCATTCCCAAGGGTGTCTGTTTCAAGCAGGGACCAAAATCCGCATCTATTGCCCCTGTCCAAGAGGGACAAAGGTGGAACCCCCAGGGTAAATTTCCAGTTACCCATCCAATTGTCCAAATTGCACTTAAATAGGGCCAACAAGGGTCTTTGTTTAACATGAATAGGAAGCTTGTTCCAAAGATGGGCAACCTCTGTGAGATGAATTTGTCTCTCCAGCAAGTTTTGTTGATGTCATATACCAGGTTAAGATCCTTTGAGCAAGTGACCTGTGTGCTGTTTGACTTGCGAATGTGCAGCATTTCCATTAAAGCTTAGTCAGAGATTGCTCTGTATGCAAGGCACAGGTCATCTCTGAGCAGTCTGTATGACACAGAGTAAAGTGACAATGATTTTAGTCTAACAGCATAAGACAGATCTTGAAGACCCTGAATTTGCTTTGTAAGGAACCTCTGTGGTCTCTCCAATTGCTGCTGGTGTTTGGAAAGGAACATACCAAAGGGAGTGCTGTACTCTATTATTGGCCTGATTCTGGAAGAGTACAGAGGACAATAACCTCTTTTTTCTGAAGGCAATGCCCTTACTAATTAGATGCGCAATATAAAGTGCCCTTCATACCACTGTGGAGACATAGTGATCGAAGTTAAGGTTGTTGTCCACCTGTGTACCCAGATCTCTCAACATATATGGTGTGCTTAGGGTATTGCTACTGATGTGGTAGTTTGCAGGAACATCACCCTTGCCAAAGGGGATGATAATGCATTTTTTTGGGTTATGTTTAAGACCATGACTTCGGCACCAGTCATTAGTCTGTGTAAGACCTTCTTGTAGGATGTTGACATCACTGGGGGTTTCAATGATCACTCCCAGTTTGCAGTCATCAGAAAATTTTGTCAGCCAAAGTCCTTTACTTTTAGCCTGTAGATTCTGAACAGTAGGGGTCACAGAACTGATACCTGTGGAACACCACTGGTTACAGGTCTGCTGGAGAAGGTGGAGTCCTCTATTTTGACTGTATGAGTTTCATCAGTGTGCCAGTTTGCAACCCACCTGGCAATATATGGATTGATACCCAGCTGGGTGAGTTTATCAATAATGCCTGAGTGAGGGGTTGTGTCAAAGGCCTTGGCTAAGTCTAGGTAGGCCATATACACAGATTTAACCTCGTCTAGGGCTTGGATGACTGTCTCAAAGAAGTCCACCGAGTTTAACAGGCATGATCTCCCCTTGATAAAGCCAAACTGGGTGGGGTCAAGTGTTTGGAGATTTCCTATATCTTTGTTACTAAGGTCCATGATGATTTGTTCCATGGCCTTACAGGTAAGGCTGGTTAGGCTAATGGGTCTATAGTTCCCAGGGTCCATGGATCCACCCCATTTGTGCAAAAAGATGATGGTAGCTGTTTTCCATTCTGCTGAGCTGAAGCCAGTGCTTAGGCTGTGATTGAAAAGCCTGCTCAAAGTGATGCTAATTCCTGTTTTAACCCATGTAGAACACAGCCTGGGATGTTGTATATAGAGGCTATGTTTTTGACCTTGGAGAGGACATTTAAGACCTGCTCCTCAGAGATACTAGGTGGGTGACAGGTGTTAGGGATGCTTTATGGTATATGTGTCAGGGACATGGGAGTGAAGTTTTCATTGAACCTGTCAGCCAGCAGGTTTGCTACATCCAGAGGTTCTATATATGTAGTACTATTAACTAAGAGTACAGCGTAAATCTGATCCTTACCTTTGAGGTTAAAGATGTAACTAAAGAATGTCTTGTGGTTATCCTTAGTTAGAGAAGCTAATTTGGAGGACTTCACTAGGAATCTTATTTGCTTGAATAAGTTGAGGAGGAAGTGTTTCCAGTTTTGAGACTATTCCTTCCTACTCTTGACACCAAATTCTTTCTCCTATTGTATAGCCTATTAATGACAGTTGTCCACCAGGCAGATTTGTTTTTCCTTGAAGATCTTGCTTTGGTTCTATCAGTTACAGCAGAGTCAATACAATTGTACAGGTACTTGTATAAAGCCTTGGTGTATACCTCAGCATAGATGATCATTCCATCAGTGTGGGGGAGGAGCTATGAAGCTATTTATGCCATCATGTAAGAGGTTGTAATTGGTCTTGGAAAAGTTTTTAATCTAGTTGTTGCTAAGGGGGGTTGTGTTATAGTTACTTCTAATGAGAATGATTTGTGGTCAGATTTCACCAGGGATGGCCACACATTAGGGGTGGTGCAGCGATCCCCCATGTTTGTGAGCACCAGCTCCAGGATGTTTGCACCCCTTGTGGGTGTGTCAACCAGCTGGTCTAGGGCATTAGAGTTAATGAAGTCTAAGAATCTTTTGGCAAGTGAGTTAAAACATGTATAATTTACCCAGTCTATGGACGGGTAATTAAAGTCACCAAAAACCAGGGTGTTTTGTTGTATCTTGATTGACTCAAGTAGATCTAAGTAGGCTGAATGGATGTCCTGATTCATGAAGGGGATCCTATAGCTGTCAATGACCTGAAGAGGGGTCTTTCTTAAATTGTACTTGAAGTAATTCAAGGGAATCATGCTGTTTAACCAATCTAGAGGTGTATTTATCTTTAATGAATATGGATACATCATCTCCTTTAGTTCTCATGACTTCAGTTTGTAGTCTGAATGTGTAGAAGGAAATGTAACCTAGTATAGCTGGGCTGCTCTCCACAGCTTAAACCAGGTCTCAGTGACTGCACAAATGTCATCATCTTCCAGTGAGTGCAGTTTCTGGTTTAGACTCCTAGCATTTAGCAGCATAACCTTGAGGTTGCTTTTAAAGGCTATTTTTACATCGGGAATTTTGTTCTTGTGACATTGCCTAAAAAAGGCACTATGGGAATGGCAAGAGCCTTAGCCAGTAACCGAAATCCCAGAGGTGACAGATGAAGACCATCTCTGGGAAAGCATCGAGGTCTGTTGACCATATCATACCAGGCTGACAGATACTGGATCCCCTTTGAATAACACCAGAAACTAAGCCAATTGTTGAAGTCAATCACTTTTGTTTGTATGGAGGTATCATACTAGGCAGAGGTAAAATGCTGCTTAAAGCTAGGGTCATACCTGCCTGAGACACATAATCAGAGAGCTCAGTCATGTTTCTCTTCAAATAGTCCAGTGAGGTATGTCTCAAGTCGTTCACACCAACATGGACTTTGATGGAGTCATAATGGAGCCTGTGGTTGAGAGACTGGAGTGTCTGTGTGTGATGTGGCAGATCCTGGCACCTGACAGACAGCTGACCATGAACTTTCCCTTATCCAACCTGGCGAGTGGGACATCTGTGTGTCTCACAACTGAGTTGCCTATGACTAACATGTTTGTTTTTGTGTTATGCCTCAGGGGTTTGACTGGTGACATACTGATGTGTGATATATTATGTGTAATATGGATGTGTCATGTGAAGTGTGCTTGTGTTTGGGAGGTCTCGGATGTTTAGTTAAGCTTCTTGTAAGGACCTCCAGATACGTAGGTTTATGTGTTGTTGGTTTGCTAGGTGCAGGAGGTGAGGTGTGCATGCTGACAACCTGCTTAGCATCGAATGGACACCTCACCTAGTCCACACAAATTCATTATGTGAGAGAGCCTGGATTCTAGGTTCTTGATATAAATGTACCTCACCCAGAATGAAACCACAGTACAAACAAAAAATGACTGACTTCAACAATTAACAAAGTTTCTGGTGTCATTCTAAGGGGATCCAGTATCTGTCTGCTTGGGATGACATGACTGACAGACCTCGATGCTTTGCCAGAGATGGCCTGCATCAGTCACTCCTGGGTTTTTGGGTACGAACTAAGGCTCTTGCCACCCCTATAATGCCTTTTTTAGGCAGTGTTCCAAAGACCAAATTACCACAGCAACAGCTATAAATAAATGGAATCTGAGGGTCACACTGCTCAATGCTAGAAGTCTAAATCTCAAGATGCACTCGCTTGAAGCACTCCTCAAAATGGAGAATATCGACATTTGTATTGTAACGGAGACCTGGTTTAAAGCAGCAGAAAGCACCCCTGCGCTACCAGGCTATAACTCATTCCACACCTTTTGGCTCCAAAACATGGACCGAAGCTCCAAAGGTGATGGTGTCTCCATATTCATAAAGGATATGCACACCTCCAGACTAGTAGCACAGCATAACCCATCTGAGATACTTCAGGTACAACTAACACTGGGTAAGATGGCGATCCAGGTCATAGCCTGCTATTGGTCCCCAACCATGTCCCTTGACCCTCACTCCACTTTCCTAAGCACCCTGGAATCTATCAAGGTCCAACCAATGCTCTCATACTAGGAGACTTCAACTACCCCTCCATCAACTGGGAAAACTACTCAAGCACCAATACACTGGCCCAATGCTTCCTGGAATTCATCAATTCCAGTGCCCTGGACCAGCTCATTCTGTCCCCCACTAGAGGAAGCAACATCCTTGACCTGATTATTACTAACATGGGCAACCGTTGCTCTACACCAATAGTCAATCCCTCCCTGGTCAGATCTGACTACAAACTAATCACCATGGAAATCCACATCTCACCCACACCCCCCACAAAGGTAACCACCTTGAAAAACTTCTCCAGAGCTGACTTTGGACTCCTAAAATCAGAGGTGGCTAACGTCACAGCACCCATGCCAATGGAAAATAGCTGCATGACTGCCAAATCATACACCAATGCACTGTATGAACATGTACATAAATGCATGGAATCCAACAGAATCAAGACGCTCTCCTTCAAAAAAAAGAAGTCATTCTGGTGGTTCCCAGCCATTAATAAACGCTACAACAGAAGGAAGAAACTGTTGCAGAAAAAGGTGAACTCCCAAGACTGGAAAAACTCCCTTATTAACCTCAACAGAAAGTTAAGATCCCTCATAAAATCCTCTAAACCAGCTATGAAGGCAGAATTGTGGCAGACACTAAAAACAATCACAAAGCTTTCTATAGTTATATCAAGAACCTCCATGGCAATATCCAGATTTGCTCTGAGTTACTGCAGAATGGTACCTCCTATACTGAGCCAACAAATATTGCCAACATACTGGCCGACAGATTCAGTGCCAAGTTTACCCCTCTTCCCCCCAAAGGACCAATCACAATACTGGAAGAATGCCAGGCACCCAGCATTACAGCAGCACAGGTTAAAGCTGCATTGTCCAAGGCCAAGAATACAGCTTCCATTGGACCCAATAATATCACTGGCTGTGTTCTACATGAACTACAAAGAGAACTTACACCACATTTGTGTGCCCTGTTCAGTCACAGCCTCGCCTCAGGCTTTGTCCCTACTAAATGGCGCACTGCTACAGTCATCCCTCTCCATAAAGGGGGAGTGACTACAGACCCTGGGAATTATCGCCCTATTAGCCTAACGAGTCTGATATTTAAAGCTATGGAGTGCATCATCATGGACCTGATTAACAAAGATATAGGAAATCTCCAAACTCTGGACCAAATGCAGTATGGCTTTGTGAAAGGGAGATCATGTCTGCTCAACCTGGTTGACATCTTTGTGTCAGTCACCAGGGCTGTGGATAAAGGTAAGGCAGTGCATACAGCCTACCTCGATCTGGCCAAGACCTTTGGTACCATTCCTCACTCGGGAATTATTGATAAACTCGCCAAACTAGGCATCAACCCCTATATCACTAGGTGGGTTGCAAACTGGCTCACAGATTGAACACACAGTGTGAAAGTAGTAAACTCCAAGTTAGACTGCTGACCAGTCATGAGTGGAGTCCCACAGGGATCAGTCCTGGATCACCTCATGTTCGGCATCTACTTCTCGGAAGTCCAGGCCAACACAAAGGGACTCTGGCTGACCAGGTTTGCAGAGGATTGCAAGCTGTGAGCCATTATTGACTCCCCAAGTGATGCAGACATCCTACAGAAAGGCCTCACTGAGACCAATAACTGGTGTTGAAACCATGGCCTTAAGCTTAACGCCAAAAAATGCATCATCATCCCCTTTGGTAAAAATTCAGTTCCCACTAATTGCCACATCGATGGGAGCCCACCGAACACTGAAGGGGTTATAAGAGATCTAGGGACGCAGGTTGACAGCAACCTCTCCTTCGACCACCACATTTCCACTGTGGTCAGAAAGTCCTCCTTTGTGGCACATCTCATTATCAAGGGTTTTGCATCTAGGAGAAAGAGGTCATCGTCTCTCTCTACTCTTCCCTCATTAGACCGATCATCGAGTATAATGCTCCATTTGGCATGTACCTCACTATACACCTGCAACAGCTGGAGAGGCCACAGAAGTCCCTCACAAAGAGATCCTAGGCATTAAATACATGTTCTACACGGACAGACTCAAAAGACTCCAGCTATTCTCTGTCTCATATTGCCTACTTAGAGGCAATCTCTGCTTGACTTACAAAGCCATGTCTGACCCAGTTCTGTTAGAAATGCTACATCTAAAGAAATCTCAATCCCTCTGCACCACACCCTCCAGACACCTCAACCTCATTACCACAATCAGCAGAACATGCTGGAGGGACAGGTTCCTCACCCAGAGAGTGCCCATGCTCTGGAAAAGACTTTCCATACATGTCAAGCAGAGGACCTTGCTGTCCCTATTCAAGACAAATCTTGATGAGTGGATGGGTAATAGAAAGTTCACCCCGGGGATCACTCCAGTGGCTCTACTTGATAGAGGCACTGGGAATTAATGTCGGGCGGCACAATGCCAGGGCACTTCTATGGGCTACGCTTGGCTTGTAAAGGCTCCAGGGCCATTAGCCTAGTACACACCTATGAACCTATGAAAAGCTCAAAACTGAGCCCTGTTCCAGCAACCTTCAACCAGATGAGTTCAAACTGCACACTCCTGCCACTAGGGTGCAGGGGCACCCTCTCCAACAAAAGATGACCTGGTTTAGTGCTCAAGTTAAACAATCAGAGCTAGATTCAGTAGGTCTGAATCCTAGTCTATGTTACAGCAAACAAAGTGCAACAATTTCAGAACAAAAAAAAACAGTTCAAATAAGCAGTGATATGGTAAAATGCAGTTCAAAAGTGCAATATACAGGGAAATTCTACTTCAGTTTTGCAGATATTAGCAGATGGTTTGGATTTGCTTATGTAGCATTAACCAATAAAACAGCTGAAAACTGAGCCCTGTTACAGCAACTTTCAATCAGATGAGTTAAAACTGCACACTCCTGCCACTAGGGTACAGGGGATCCTTCTCTAACAAAAGATGGCCTGGTTTAGTGCTCCAGTTATACAAACAGAATTAGATTCAGCAAGTTTAATCTGGCCTATGCTATAGCAAACAAAGTGCAACAATTTCAGGAAAAACTGTTCAAAATAAGCAGTGATATGGTAAAAAATGCAGTTCTGTCTTTCAGTTATGATATGGCTTCTAAAGTTATTATCAAAACATGAAAAGAAAGACCTTAAAAAGCATCAGAAAAACAAGTTAATCTAATAAAATATAGAAATTCATGTTTCTCTGCACACAATGGAAACTTAACCAACGGTTAGCTGCATATTTATTAAATGACTATCATGTGAAACATCTAAAATGATCTACCCATGGGCCTCCACTACAGGAGGTTAAAGTATGACACAATGAAGATTGTAGCTTGGCTAGGTCCTTCATGCAGTTTTTACTAAATTATATGGTTTGTCTGTGTGACCTTTTTATTCTTTAGTTTGGATGTTATTTGGCATATTTTCATAGGATCATAGGAGTTTCCTAGGCTATCAACCCAGAGGTCATTTCAAGCCTAGCCATTTCATCTCAATATAATACCATAGATAAGCTAGTCAATACCCAAGATTGCATTTAGTAATGACTGCCCATGTCCAAGAGGGTTGTAGGCACTCTCCCCAGTATGAATTTATGCTGCTCCAGCCACTTGTCCAGGTTCCTTTTGAATAGTGTCGTAGAAGTGCTCTGTTTCACATGAATTGGTAGCCTATACCAAAGATCCAGCAGTTATGGGGAGACAAATCTGTCCCTCCAGCATGTCCTATTTAAATTGCAGGCCATATTTAGCTTCTCTGGAATGGGTAGCTCAAGTCCCATTTGATTTATGGATGTGCAGCAAATACATTAGGTTTGAGGCTGAGATTGCTGTGTAGGCCAGACATAAGTCTCCCCTAAGAAGTCTATATGATAATGAGTATAGCAACAGGTACCTTAGTCAGTCTGTGTAAGGCACTAGCTGGAGTGCTTTAATCTTCTTTGTTAGAAACCTCTGAGGTCTCTCCAATTGCTGCAGGTGCTTTGTATGGTACATGCCAAATGGGGCATTATACTCAATTATGGGCCTGGTTAGTGCCAAGTATAGAGGGGTCATAACCTCCTTTGTTCTTGAGGCAATGCCTTTAGTAATCAAGTGTGCTACATAGAAAGCCTTCCTTACTACAGTAGACACATGGCACCCTAATGATTATGGACATTGGACTTGATGTTAAGCTCTATCTTTCTAAAGTATAAGAAGACAATCCACTAATGCTGTATTGAGAAGGTCAAAAAAGGCCAAAACATGCGTCTGCAGCAGCTGGGTTTGGCTTTATTGGCTTAAATGTATCCCAAAGACTTAAAAAAAAAATAAAACATCAATGGCACTCAGAAGCAATGTTGATGATACTCTGTTATAATCTTAAGGGGTCATTTTCACACATCTCATGAGCTTCCAATATAGGAGGTTAAAGGTATTGCACAATGAAGATTCTATTTTTGTCTGTGTCTATCTTGCAGTTATTACTGAATGTTTTGTCTGTGTGACCTTTCTATCCTTTGAATTACAAATTAGTCTTAGATATTAAAAACTAGTTCTGTCAATTACAAACATTAGGTAACTGTTAACATGTCAGGACTAAGAACCTATGTAAAAAATAAAAACAATTTTTTAAAGAATACTACTTCATGAATTTACTGAACTTAAAAAGTGTATTTTGTGAAAATTAATCAAATAAACCTGTTTGCTGACTAAATATCTATATTCTTGTGACTATAACTGCCAGACACAGAGACAGAGAGAGAGAGACAGACTGAAAAAACTAATGCTAAAGTGAATTACCATAAAAGAATATACCAGTATGGAACATACCTTTCAAGTATACCTCATTATGAATGCATTTATTATCTTTAAACCCACGAACCATCTAATACAAACATTTAATTGAATTTGTTTAATACAGATATAGACCATGTAGTTTTTCAACGAGTCCCATCTACATGGTCAAAAGAGGAGGGCAACTCCTCAAATGAAAATTTTCTTTTAACTTCATTGTATTCATCTGTAATCCTTTTATAACTAAACAGCTACTTTAAACACTACAACTAATATGAACAAACATTTAGTACACTAAGACACGTGTGTGCTCATCTTCAGTCTTTGCAAACAAAGTAAAAGATAAAAGCTACTTTTAAAATGCCAGTTTACTAAGAATAAAAAGTCCAACATGGGCTCCAGCATACAACATTTTTAAAAGAAATGTCTATGGCACACTTACTTCATAACATTTTTTCTTTACCTTTTTGCTTCCATATTCTACTGACCATCAGGCCTTAGTCAAGAAACATTGACTGTAGCAAGTTTCCAGTGGTATTAGAGGCACTCTGCATTATCTTTGACTCCCCCTGCCCTTTTTTTAAACTTTTGTCCTGTCAAAGCATGTTATGCCACAAGAGCATATACTTTGCTGGATCCCCTTCATATAACCAAAACACCACTTACCCGACTTTCAGAAGATTGAGCCTTGAACACCGACAGTACAAAATACTGACCACTTGGAACACTGACAGGTAACTATCTGTAAGTAACCCATTGGCCAACCCAACAAGCACACTAAAACAGAAGAAAAGGAAACACACCCTCCTAACTAAATATACCAACTCCGAGATCACATTTCTGTGGAGGTAAGGGGCAAAGGGCAACATGCTGGCCAAGCAGTTACTTACCGTTAGTTACCCATCTGTGTTCCGATCAGTCAGTGTTTTGTACTGCCGGTGTTCTCGGCTCGATTTTCTGAAAGCCAGGTAAGTGGGATTTTGGTTATGTGGAGGGAACCCACTTTGCCTGATGAATTAACAAAATTCCAGCTACAGCAGATTACTAAGTGAGTGGACATGAGTACTGAAATCTTTAGCCAAAACCATGGGATGGGATAGGGCTGGAGGTTGCTTAGCCCATCTGGATATCTATTTTGTGGAATTGTTTGAGCATTGTTGGCAGCATTAAGAGATATGTGTTAAAAGTGGTGTCAAAGTAAGCCTGTATGAGGAAAAAGACAATGGGTGAGATACCTTAGCTAATGTCCAACCAAAATTATGCTTACATGTGACATGTGGGGTAGGAGAGCCCAGAGACACAGATTTTTGAAGTAATTAAAGGACTGCTGAGTTAAGTAAATTATGATATGGATGGAAAAAAGATTTGAAGGGGGTTTGGGAGGAGGTCATAATGATAAATTAGGCTAGTGTCTTCATAGTACAATTCAAGGAACCAGATGATTTGGATCGCAGTTGCCTAAAAGATCCCCCACCCAATGTAACTAAAGAACTATATTAAAAGTGTTAAGGTTGGATGGGTCCTAGTTTAATTGTAGGTGTATCTGGAGCATACCAACTGTTTGAATGTCAACAGATTTTAATATAGGACTATTAAAGTTATCAACATGTGTTGCAGCAAGCTAAGGCAGCTTTAAAACCTTGGGAAAGACCAAGGATCCGTAGATGATAGGTTTTAGGGAAACATTGTGCCAGTGGAGGGATGACCCAAAGCAGAGACAATGATGCAGATGCAGAGACTACCTAGAATCAGAGAGGAAAGAAAAGTCAGAGTACAGGCAATGCAGGCTGGTGGAATGTAATCCTGAAGTAGAGGGGCCCTTATGGCATAACCAGGTAGGATCAGAAATGTAGGAGTTTCATTATTTAGGTTTTCTCATTGTATCTTTGTCTGAATGGATTGAGCAAGGCTGTTGTAGAGCACAAAAAAGTGATACCAGAGCACAGTGAATCAGTTGTTATTGATAATGCCGTACTGGGACAAGCTGCTCAAGGTAAGACAAAGGGGCACTACCCAGCAAACTCTAAAAAGGGCATAAAAAGATGATGACGCCCTAATGAAGTGGGACAAAAACCTATACTTGGCTTCATCCCTCAGCCTCTCAAAGTTAAAATATGGAGATGGGGTATGTAGGCACATATGCTCTCCTTAGCAATAAAGTAGGTAGTCAGTACATGAAAGAAAGTGATCCCATAGTAAAGTATGTGATAGCAACTTTTATGGTTATAGGGAAGGCAACAATATAATTAAAAGGTAAAGAACTGGGAAATATGGATCAGTGCCTTTTGTTAATCTATGGCATTAATGGTAGAGAAGGATCCAGGTGTGCTATGCTGTGGCTGCAATATGCCTGAGAATTCTGCAGATACTCTATCTGATAGGCCCAGATACAGGAATGCTTGGAATATGAGCAAAGATTTAGGAAGATGGAAGCTGAAAATAAAGCCCTAAGAGGGCTTGTGTGTCATGTTACTATCTGACTGACAACACAAGGGTTACAGGTTGCCTGAAAGGAAAGTTAATGGAAGCCTATGGATCATGCAGACAACAGTGGGTAGGCAGTACTGTGCCTTCAGTATGAATGTGTGAAGACAACCAGTATATATATTTGGTCATTTCTGTGGTTGCTGTGCAGCTCACCATCTAGTTATTAAATCCTTTAAAATTATGATAATGTGTCTCAAGGTGTGGTTTTGATACTCCAATGAATCTTCCAAACAGTATATGGAGAGCAGAGAAGAGGGGTCACTTCCCCTGAACTTGTCAGCTCAGATGAGTTGACACTGTAGGAGTGGGGTACTCTTACATTCTGGAGCTGCTGCTCATTTGGACAGCACTGATATTGTGGGTAAAGGAACTGTCTACTACTGAGGTGAGCTTCATGAGGGGCTATAAGGCAGTGGTTGCTGTGTAAAATCCAGGAGGATAAGTGGTAAAGTGTAGGTCATCTGATTAGAAATTGTTGCTTAAGGTTTTGTGGTATAGCTCATCTATCAAAGGGGAGTACACACCTGGCAGCTGGCATAGGTTCATAGGTATATAAGTTTATAGGTGTATACCAGCTGAACAAATATTAAGCCCCTTATAAGCCTAGCCATGCAACCCAAATTTGAACCACAAATTTCATTTATGTAGAGGGTGATTTACTGACTGCCTCTGTCCATCAGAGACATAAGCACCAGACCAGGGGTGAGTTTCTGATTACTTATCCATTGGTCCAAGTTGCACTTAAATAGGGTTAGGGAGGAACTCTGCTTCACATGGATGGGGAGCCTGTTTCAGAGAACGGAAATTCTCTGAGAAACGTATTTGTCTCTCCAGTATGTCTTATTTATGTTGCAAGGAAAATGTAGGTCTTTTAGTCTAGTAGTTCTGATGATGTTTGTTTTATGGATATACAAAAGGTTCATCAAAACAGGGTGCAGGGGTGACCTGCATGCCAAGCAAAGACTGCTTCTCAGAAGTCTGTATGATACCGAGTAGAGACAGGGCTTTCAGGCAACCAGCTTAGAGCGTTACATTTACTCCCTCTTGTAGACATTCCAGTTGCTGCACATGTCTGATTAGGTAGGTACTGAAGGGGGCATTATATTCTTTGATGGGTCTGAGGAGGGCCTACTACAGTGTTATGATGAAATGTCTGGACCTAGATGCAATGCCATTGCTTATAAGATGAGCAAAATATAAGGATTTCCTTACTACCTTCAACAGATGTTGGTCAAAGGTTAGGTTACTAACTACATGAGTTCCCAGATCTTTGACTAGTGAATCAACTTTTAAGGGTATTTTATTGATGATGTAGTTACCCAGGGTGGAAGACTTTCCAAAAGCTGTTATAATGCAATTCTTGATAATGAGTTTTAAGCCATGGCTTTGGTAACAAGAATTTTTCTGTAATAGACCTTCCAGAAGGGCGTTCTCATCCTGGAGGGATTCGATGACTGCTATCAGTTTGCAATCATCTACAAACTTGGTTAGCCAAAGACCTTTGGCATTGGCTTTGACATCTGAGAGCTAGACACCAAACAAGAGCGGGCCTAATATAGAGCACCAGGGACTCCACTGGTGACAGGCCTCTTTATGGAGGTAGCCACACCAATTCTAGCCTCCTGGATCCTCTCAGTGAGCTGGCTAGCTATCCAGTGTGCTATAAAGGGTTTCTTCTTAGTTCTGTAAGTTTGTTGACAATACCCTCGAGTATTGCATCAAATGCTTTAGTCAGCTCTAGGTAGGCAGTATGCACTGTTTTCCCCCCTCATCCATTGCCTTTGTGACCTTTTCAAAGAAGTCCGCTAGATTCAGTAAGCAGGACATTCTGCTGACAAAGCCAAACTGGGATGGATCCAGTGTCTGAAGGTCTCCTGTGTCCTTGTTGATAATTTCCATGATAATTTCCATGATAATTCTTTCCATGGCTTTGCAAATAAGACTAGTCAGACTAATGGGTGTGTAGTTTCCCAAATCTATTGAACATCCTCCCTTATGAAGGGGGATGACCATTGCAGTCCTCCATTCATGTGGCACAAAGCCTGTTTTAAGGCTATAGCTAAATAATGACTCTAGGTCTCCTGATAAGTCATAATTTAGACTGATCAGGAGGCATCCTGGGATGTTATGAGGGCCCACAGAGGTCGTGTTCATGGCTTTAGTGAGTGCAGCTGGTAAATGCACCCTAGATATTGTTGGAAGGTTTATATTTGAGGGTATTTTTGAGGGTATGGTTTGGGATGAGATGTGGGTAAATTTAGAATTGAATTTATCTGCTAAAAGTTTTACAATATCACCAGGCTTGGTGAATGTGGCACCATTAACCTCCAGTTCAGCACATTGTTGTGTGCTGCCCTTGAGGCTTCTGGCATAACTGTAGAAGGCCTTATGATTATCTTTCACCTGAGAGGTTATCTTAACATCAAAGTTGGCTTTGCTTGACCTAATTAGCTCTCTTAGTTGCCTATTTAGTTTGATGAGAGATATTTTATGATATGTACAATATATTTTTCCTTTTTTTGTATATCCTGTCTAAGTTGGGATGCCACCAAAGTGGTTTGCTTCTCGAGCTAGTCCTGGGCTTACTTCTGGTAGATACAGTAGCATTTATGCAGCCACTGACATAGTTGTACACAGTTTCTGAGAGCAATTCACCATAGGCTGCTGTGTTCTCAGGGTTTAGAGGGGCATTGGATGTTGACAAACCATCTCTTAATAAAAGGTAATTTGCCTTGTAATAAATCCTAACTGTTGCTGGTTTTAATGGGATTATGGAGTTGATTTTTGGTTTAGAAGTAGACAGCTTTATGGTCAGACCTTACCAGGGAGGATGAAACATTGGGGGAAGGGTGCAGCATTCTCCCATATTTGTGAGAATGAGGTCCAGTATGTTGGAGCCTCTACTGGGCATTTTCACTATTTGGTCAAGGGTGTTTGCATATAGGAAGTCCAGAAATTACTGTGCCTGTAGATTTGAAGCCGTGTAGGATTCCCAGTCGACCAGTACTTATAGTCTCCCATGAGTAAGATGTTATGTTGGATGGCAAGTGTCTTCAGTAGGTTCAAGTATGCATTGTGAGTTTTTTGGAACATGGATGTTAACCTATAGCTGGCTAAGATTGGGTACAGATTCTGTCTGTGGTGATCTGCACATGGAGGAACTCCAGCACATCATCCTGTTTGATCACCCTAGAGGTATGCTTGTTACTGATGTATATTGGGACACCTCTACCTTATCTGTGTAGCTGCTGGTCTAAATGTTTGGAAAGCACTGAAACCTTGCACTGCTGGGTACACTCAGCCTCTTTAAACCATGTCTCAGTAACATCCATATTCACAAGTATGAGGAGGGCTTGGAGGGAGTGTAGATTTTTTTATTGCTCCTGGTATTAAACAATAATGCCTCAAGGTTCAGTTGAGGTGATTTTGCTATGTACTGTAAGTAGGTTTGTCAACTTCGCGTTGACTAAAAAAGGCACTATGAGGGTGGATAAAGTTTTGACCAGTATTAGAAAGCCTAGAGGGGAAAGGTGCAGAATATCCTTGGCAAAGCAATGTGATCTGTTAATTATGTCCTCCCAAGCTGATAAATATTGGATCCCCTTAGAATGACACTAGAAAGACAGCCAATTGTTGAAATTAATAATTTTTTGTTCATATTTTAGCATCATCCTTGGTGATGGTAATATGCTGCTCAATGCTAGGCTCACACCAACCTAAGACACATCATCTGAAAGCTCCATAATGTCTATCTTCGTATAGTCCAAGGAGGTATATCTCAGGGGTTTTATACCTTCATGGACTATGAGGGAATCATATTGGTACCTGTGGTGTAATGACTTAAGTACGTGAGTGATTTGGTGGATCCTGGCTCCAGATAAGCAACTAACAATTATCTTATCCTTGTTCAGCCTGGTTAGAGAGGCATTGGTATATCTTATAATGGAGTACCCTGTGACAAGAGTCCTGGGAAATGTGTTTGTTTGCCTTAGAGGATTCCACTGAGAGTGAAAGTATGTGTGCTGCTAGGTGGGGTTTTTTTCAGTGTGACTTTAGGCTTGCTGAGGCATAGCTTTCACAACAATGTTTTAGGTGATCTTTGTTGTTTAGGAAAATTGTTTTTAAGTGCCTCAGCATAAAATAGTATATATATATATATATATATATATATATATATATATATATATATATATATATGTGTGTGTGTGTGTGTTGTATGGTATGTGAGGTGGGTGTTGTGTACATGGCTTCTTCAACTTCATATACACTTGTATGCAAGTGTTTAGCCTCCAGTGTCATTTCATAAGTACACCTTTCACATACTGTGTCTGCTTCTTTAAGAATTAAGTGGTTGTCAGTGCACATGAGACAATTACTATATTGTCTCAAGATGCCCATATCCACCAAGATGGCTACAGAGAAGTTAGGAAATTGCATATCCATAGTGTCCAGTCATTTGATTGATGAGCTACAAGGGGGTGGTGTATTGGGGTTAGAAGGCTATTAAGAGTGCTTTGTTGGTGCAGACTAAAAAAAGGTGCTTTATCAGGGCAGATTATGCTAAACAGTACTGAATTCTACTAACTATAATGTTTACACAATACTGAATTCTACTAAATCTGTAGGTATTACCACTCTATGCCCAACTAGCTGCTCTAAGCTTGTCAGCACACAAAGTATTTACTCTATACTGATGCTTTACAGGGTAGCGTTTTATGGACTGTTCTACAGGATAAATTTGTTTTCTAGGTGTTTACTACTGTATAGGCACTAAAAATCAGAAAACTAACTAATGAGCCCAATAAAATCACTACTTTTTACCAAAAAAAAAAAATTGGTGAAATTCCCACATAAAAGCAAGAAACAGCAAAAGGTACTTAACTTTGCCTGTATGGCACTGCACGGGATACAAGTAAAACAAACTTTGCTGAACTCTAGGAAAATGAGCAGGAGTAAAGGAGGTTTATCGAAGAGCTATACTAATTTGCTGGGTGGGCATTCAGTATCATGGATCTATGGAAAACAACGGGTGGGAAGAGAACATATATAGCTAATACAACAGATAACAGCAATGAAAGAGAGGAGAGAGGGACTTTGGAAATCAGATTACCATAAGGGGTAGAAGCCAGAGGCACACCCTTATAAAACTATCACAGCAAAAGGGTGGGAGGGTTAGGAATGTTTCTAAGGACCTAGCAGGCATCCAATTAAATAAAGGCAATACTGGAACTTTTTCAGCAACTTTAGCTGAATGTGTTAGTGGCGGATGGAGCAGACACAGAGTGAAACTTTAAGCAGGTAAATTACAGGCTGAACATAAAAGTAGTGAAGCAAAAATGGGTGCAGAGACAATTTTCTCACTATCAAACTTCTAGTGCAGTTTAAGCTACCGGGCTATGCAGAAATCTACCAGTAACACTGTTAACATAAACAAATACAGTAATAAATGACTAAGGCACAAATATGGCAGTAGCAGTACACAGTCCTGCCACAACTGTGAATTAAACTACAATATTATGGCACAGCAGGGCTTAAAATACAAATGGATAGCTTTTACAGGTAGTTCTACTTCTGGAAATTGAAGTTCAGAATAATGCAGAAACACAATCTTCCCACATCTGCTTATTAAAATTCAAGCCTAAAGTCCAAGAACAAACTAAAACATGCAAACAGAGAACATTTTGGTTAAAACATGTAACAGAGCAGAACAGTACAATGAAATATCACCAGACAGGTCACTCTAAGTGCAACTTAAATATTTGGGCAGCATTGAAATAATTTAAATAATTTTATCCTCTTTCTTTTTTGATGGAAAGCTAGTTTCTCACAGTCCCATGACGTGAACTAGTCTTGTATAAAAGACACTGGTTGGGGGTAGCGCTGTGACAGAAATAGCAGGCTAGCTAGAGAGGCATCCAATCAAATAAAGACAATATTGGAGCTCTTTCAGAAACTTTAGCTTAATGTGTTGTGAGTCGGGTATGTGACACAAACTTGAGCAGAGACAATTGTCTCACTATTGAACATCTACTATAGTTTAAGGCACTGAATTATGCAGACATTTACCAGTAACACTGTTTGCAGAACACAAGCAGTAATAAATGACTATGGCTCAAGTTTGGCAGGAGTAGTACGCAGTCCTGAAGCACAATCTGGAGCAGAAACAATTCTCCTACTATCAAAGTTCTGCTACAGTTTAAGGTATTAGACTGCAGGCATCTACCAGTAATACTGTTTATGGAAATACATGCATTAATAAATTAATAAATGACTATGGCTTAGATATGGTAGTAGTAGTAAATAGTCCTGTCACAACTGTGAATTAAACTACAAGACTATGGCCCAGAAGGGTTTAAAATGCAAACTGATAACTTTTACAAATAATTCTACTTGTGGAAATAGAAGGGCAGAAAATGCAGAAACACAATTTTCCTACAACTGTCAATTAAAAAAAAAACTAAGGTCCCAGAAAAAAAGAAAAATGCAAACAGATAACTTTTTTGGCTAAAACACGGAACCAAGCAGAAAATTACAAACGAGTATCACTGCACAGGTCACTATAAGAACACTACACATAAAATACAACAATCAAAATCCCAGGAAAGTCCTACCTCTATACAGCAGATTCCCCAACCCAAACTTTCTAAGTCCACTACTCTCTTTAAAGGATGGTGACATCCACCCTAATCCAGGCCCAACAACAACTCCTATCTCTCTCCTCAACTACAAAGAATCACCTACTCGTGCCCTCTCTAAACCATCAAACTCCCTTTTAATTGCTCATCTTAATATATGTAGCATAAACAATAAAGTAACTCAACTCCAAGCTCTAACTGAAATCTACTCCTTTGATATTCTCTGCTTAACAGAAACTTGGTTAAAACCTGTAACCAAAGACAATGAAATCATCCCACCTGGATATAATATCCTGAGACTAGACCGAGTATCCAAGAAAGGTGTTGGGGTTGCTATTCTATATAAATCTAGCTTACAATTAACCACTCACGACTGTAAACCACCTATAGACACCAGTGCAGAAATTCTTATCTCCAAACTTCATCTTAACAATGTCAAATCCATCTATATTATCTGTATATATCTACCACCTGGTAACAACACTGCCACCATGGAAAATATACTTTGCTGGCTTTCCCAATACCTGCCCCAAGAAACCATAATCCTAGGTGACACAAACATTGACTGGAGCTGCTACTGCAGCAGCCTCCCCACAAACCATCTTAACCTATATGGGTATTCCCAAACCATTACGTCCCCCACCAGGATAAATAAATCTAACAAGAAATCAAGCTTATTAGACTGGATTCTCATAAACAATCATCCTCAAATTTATGATTCAGGAACCCTCCCTGATGATTTAAGTGACCACTTTCTTACCTGTATCATCAGACATAAAATCAACTCTCCCATTCCAACATCTGTCAAAAACATCAGATCTAAAAAGTACTTTAACCCTGAACTATTCCAAATGGAACTAAGAGCTTGCAACTGGTCTCCCTTACAACACCTCCCTTTAGATGAAGCCATTAGTTACTTTAACTACAACTTCCTTGCCATTCTCAACCACCATGCTCCAACCAGATTAATTAGAATTAAAACCAAATCTGCTCCATGGCTGTAAAAAGAAACCAAACACAAAATAAATCTTAGAAACAAACTTTGGGCAAAATGGAGAAAGACTAAAAACCCTATAGACCAACTAACATTTACACAGCTAAGAAATGAAACCAAGAAAGCTATAATATCTGATAAAAAACTACTACCTACAATCCCAACAAGCTAATCAAAACATTAGCATTAACCAACTACTCCATCCAGGTCAATCCACTACTCCAAACCCTCAAAATACTGACCACAAAAATCCAATGAATGCAGATAATGCTTTCAATACCTTTTTTACTAATGCTATACAAACACTAGCTAGTCAGCTATCACCTAATAACTTCACTCTACCTTCCTATAAATCAACCTTACCCCCTACGTTTCATATTCAACCTGTCCCAACAGCATATATTCTAACCCTTCTACAGAAACTAAAACCATGCTCACCCTCAGCAGACCAACAACCTGCTGAATTCCTACAACAATCAGCCAAAGCTAGTGCTTATCCCATTTCTATTCTGATCAATAGAACTATTACCGAAAGTCATATCCCCAGTTTATGGAAAATTTCCCATATTATCCCCCTTCATAAAGTTGCACACTCCACTGAACTCTCCAACTACCGCCCCATTGCCCTTCTCTCGCCTTTGGCAAAGATCATGGAGAAATGCATTCACAGACAATTACTTGACCATCTAACCCAAAATAATTTACTTTCCAACTGTCAACATGGATTTAGACCTTCACATAGCACTACCATTGCCCTTCTTTCCTTCACAGATTATATCAATAAAAACCGCAACCTTAACAAGCTTTCTTCAGCACTATTTATTGACCTGTCTAAAGCTTTTGACATGGTAAATCACCAAATTCTCATCAAAATACTTAAATCCCTGTCACTAGATACATCTTCTATAAAGTGGTTCCAGTCCTACCTTGATAAAAGACAACAGGCCGTACTATGGCACAAGTCTCTCTCCTCTCACCTGCCTGTCAACCTTGGTGTCCCTCAAGGGTCCATCCTAGGACCTCTACTTTTTTCCATATTTATTAATGACCTTCACCTTGCCATCCCCCAAGCCACATGCATACAATATGCTGACGACTCCACACTGATATGCTCAGCCACTTCCTCTTCTGAACTTCACTCTCTTACCCAACAAGTATTTAACACAGTTGAGCAATGGTTCACACATAGATGCCTTCTCCTAAACCCCAAAAAGACTAAACTCCTCCTCTTCTCTCCCATCAATGTCCTCTCCTCTTGATTTCTCAGTTATCTCAGCAATAAAACTATTATATCCACTGAACCAACCACCAAACTATTGGGTGTCACCATTAACAACAATCTGAACTTTCACATCCATATTAACAATACTAAAAAACTGTCAACAAAAAACTTGGCTCTCTCTTTAGGATAAAATCCTTCCTCTTACCTACAGCTAATACCACTATAGCACACACTCATCTAATCTCTTCACTTCTTTATGCCTCACCCATTTTTACTAATCTATCTAAAAACAATCTTAGCAAAATAGAAATGTCTTACAATAACATTGCCCGATTTGCTACAGGCAACCCATTTAGAACCCACCATTGCATTAATTTAAAGCAGCTGGGATCGCTTGAACTACAAAATCTGATTAAATTCCATCAACTATCTATAGCCCACAACACTCTTTACAAACCTTCCAAAACTCCAATTCTATCCACACTCATCACTCCCTATAAAAACCTGAAATCTTTAAGGTCTTCTCAGAGTCTTCTAGTACATACCACTAAACCAAACAACAAGGCTGGCGACTCCCTCCTCTAATATTGTTGGAAAAGCCTGGAATCTCCTCCCCAGTGAACTCTCCTCACTTCCCTCACTATCATGCTTCAAAAACAAATTGAAAGAGTTCCTCAGAACACACTTATGCCCCTGTACTATGCCTGACTAGTTGTCTCTTAATACTTTACTCTTTCTACTCTTTCTATTCATTAACTGGGATTCCTTCCTTATAAACCATAATACTATCTCCCTCTAGAACATCTTGATTGTACTAGCATGCTATGTTATGCCTGCATTCTGCACTGCTGAATTTACTGTGATAACCTGTAATATGCATTGTAAATATGATTTTTGTTTAATGTTTCCTTATTTGTTATCTTGTTAATTTCATTGTTCTATCTTGGAGCTTTTCTCGACGGGCCTCTACTGAAAATGGACATGTATCCAGTTAGACTAGCCCGGTCAACAAATGTAAAATAAAAAATAAATAAATAAATAAATAAGTGTAACTTAAATATTTAAGCAGAATTGCAGTTACTAAAATAATTTAATTATTTTTATTTTTGATGAAAAGCTACATGCTCACAGATCCAGACCTTTCCAGTAACACTTTTTATGGACAAATGCAGTAATAAATGACTAAGGCTTAAATCTAGCAGTAGTGGAACAGTCCTGCAACAACTGTGAATTAAACTACAAGACTATGGGCCAGAAGGGTTTAAAATACAAATAGATAGGTTTTACATATTGTCATGTGTTTTTTTTTTATTTTCACAATTTTTGTCAGACTGGTGTTAGATGCACACATTGAAGGAGACAAGGTCCCTTGCACAGAATGGAAGGTAGAAACAAGGCTAATTAGCTGATTCCCACTCATAGTTCTCTAATTCACATAGAGTGTGTTTAGCAACTGCCAATAACTTTTGATAGTTTGTACAGAGGACATGATTAGTAAGAATGAGTCGAACACCTTAAACAATATTAAAGTTCACGTTACATTAGCATTGCTGTCATGCTTGTTAGCACCATGACTGAGCAACAGTCTAAGACTAAAGTCATCACAAATTTCTCATGGGGGAGAAATATCACATAAGAGCCATCTATATGGTGAGATCTTCTAGGCCACAAAGAAAGTTTGGAGGTTAAAATTGAATTAAGTCACAATTATTAAATGGAGGTTAGAGTTACGTTGGGTTGGGGTTGGTATAATGGTTAAAGTGTTTATCTCACAGACACAAGATGCAAGATATTATTCTCACCTCTGAAAGGGAAATTGACAGGCTTAAAATGGGCCTCAAGAGCAATTAGCCTAGTAACTACCAATAAGTTATTATGTTTGCTGTACTATTACTAAAATACCTCAAGAACATATGCTGGAGTTTACAGATTTTAAACTATTGACAGCATTAACATTGTTAATGTACTATGTGGTCTCAGTGCTAAAGATATTCTAGACATTGTAAGTATTGTTGGAATATATCACTGGGATGGGGACAGATGCAAAGGTTAGGTGGCATTGTGTGATGATCTGATTGGCTGGGAGCAAGACATGTTTTATAACAGTAAGACAGCATAGTGGCAGCAGGTTATGTTCTGTCAGGGCCTTAAATAGGTGGAAAATTTGTGTGGCTGTCAGTTCGGTCTCTGCTGTGCCCCATCTTTGGCCAGTGTGATAAAAGGCAACTGACAATGACACAAGTGGATAGGTTAAACCCTTAAAGTTCAAGTTTTACAAATGACATGATTAGCATCCATGCATTGTACAGAGGAAGACTGACACACCTGTGGCCTCTGGGTTCAGCAGATTACTATATACTTTCAACAGCCTGAAGAAATATATTAGACCACTATAGAGAATGGTATTGGGGACTTTTTTAGTTTACCTTCTAAACCGCTATCAAAAAAGTAGGAGGTGGTATAGGTCTGGAAGTCTGAGCAACACTTTATGGCACTCCTGATGTCATGTGTTCTCAAATGATTGCTATTAGATAACCTCATCCACTCCAGGTCAACAGTCAGCCTTGTTCCTTGGATACTTAAATGTATTTTGAAGAGCACAATGTGTCAGGACAAGAGAAGGAGAGTTGTTCCCAGGACTGGATTTCCACATTTTGAGAGTTTTGGGCAATGTATTAGAGAAGTATTCTGGGATCAGTTAATACATTTCCTTGTGCCATGATAAAGGAAGTGTGGGATTACTGACATCTTTGCTCATACACCTTTGAGAGGAATAATAGCAGAGCTCTAATGGTAGCTGACCCCCAAAACTGGGTTATTACAAACCTATGGTTTTTCATATCTCAGTATCTCAGCCAGAATAATAAACAGAATAAATATACATTTCTTGCAAACTGAAAGTTGTGTTCATCTAAACTATGTTAAGTGGTGTCGTAGGTCAAGGGAAGATTATTTAAGCTAATAACATAAAATTTATTAAGCAAAGTGCCATTTTTGGCACCCTTCTTATATTAGAAGGGTGTCAGTTTATCAGTCTATGCTCTGGTAGGGATGGTTGAAGTCAGACAAGTGCATAAGACAGATGGACAGAATACCAGTCTGCCAATACCCTAGTGGCATGAATAAGTTTGACTTGAATATTTCTGTTTTCAGGATGAGATGGGTGATGAGGACCATCAGGTAAATGGTAAAAAGAAGTGATGACATCATTGGGACCTCCTGTTGGTCATAAAATGAGCTGTGGCTTTTTTGGTCACTTTTGGCAGCATTTGGATGGATCCAACATACCATGCACCCATTCCTAAAAAAAGGGTGAGTAATGGGCTGGTCAATAGACAGAATAATGAGACACTGTGTGTGGGAGGGCAAGATAATGGACAGTAGAAACTGAAAGGAGGACACAGGCAAGGAAGGGTTATAAAGGTGAGGAAGAGCAACCGGTTTCATGGTTTAGAGTGATAAAGTCATGACTATGCCCAGCTCAAGGAGTACAGGAGCTAGCATGGAGAGGTGGGAGTTAAATGAGTAACACTGGCTCACCAATCTTAAGTGAAAGGGCTGTTGCTGATTCAATGGAGACAGTCATAACAACTGAGCTTGCCTAGCAGTACACAGCACCATAGAGTGGGGACAGCCTACATGGAAGCATAAGCTCCTCCACACCTGTATCTTTAATCACAAGCATGATACAGAAGTCACAGCCATAAGGAAGATAACTGGATGAAAAGCATATATAATTCCAGTGCTTACACAAATTCAAAGTCCTTAGGGTGACAGGACATGGGATCTGTGACTGAATGGTTGTCAGTAAGTGGCTTGGACAGGGAGACAGCTATCAAGTATGTATTTAACTGGATAGGCGGCAGTAACTAGGCATGGGGCTGCAGGATAAATAATAAGCAATAGAAAGACAGAGCTAGAAAGCCATAATATTAGGGAAGCAATGCCTAATGACTGCTGTCTCTCAGGATGACTGACACAAAAAGGAGAGAGGTGAATTAAAGGTGAAAACGGTGGTTTGGATTACAAAGATAATGTCAAATAAACCCTTTCAATAAAACTGATAGGAATAAAATGTTATGGATTAGTATAAATGCAGTAACTATAACATGTTCTTGGAAGATGCAAATTGCATTCAAATTAACTATTTAAATACCAAGTAGCATCTTATGTCAAGGGAGGATGAAGCTGTCAACAAAGGAAGAGTTTTGGAACCAAAATGACACTGTTGACATTTCTTCTACAGGGCTATATTGGAAATGTATTGGTTTACTTGTCTGTCAATCCCCTGTTGATGGGAGTATATCTAGATGTTTGTATAGGTAACAGAACAGTTTACCCACCCAGCATTTACTTTGGGAGCAGGAGCAGACCTGATTAAATGTTAGAGCTTTGGGTGGGAGAGGCATTGACCAAAGGCAGATAAGTAACAGAAGATGTGATAATATCCCAGGGGTACCCCTGGATCTGGAGCTCTGTATTTTGCCAATTTTGGAAGTATTTGGAGGCAATAAATAGTCCACCCACCCATCCATGAAGAAAGGGAAAGAACCACCATCATTAATGGATAGACAAAAGAGGATAGTGAGGAGCAAGATGAGAGGGACGAAAGGTAGAGGTAGACAGGAAAGTTCTAGAAAGACATGAAAGAGCAAAAAATCAATAACTTCAGAGTCCTTGGGTTGTCAGGATGTGGGATCTGTTAAAGAAAAAGCATTAAGATGTAGGACTACTCAGTAAGGACTTTGGATGTGCTAAGATGTGACACGGACATGGGACCATCAATAAATGAGTATGCATTAACTGCATATAGGCTGGGAGTCAGGGACCAGTCATGGGACTAGTAAAGCATGAACAGTAAACAGGAAGAATCTATTACCTAAAGTAGGTGACCTTAATAAAAGCTATACCAGCAGGAAAGCATCTCGTGGGATGGTTGGCAAAAAAAGTGCAAGGATGAGCTAAAAGTGCAAATAATTGTCTGGATAGCAAAGTCAAAGAAATATTTCAGTAAAAGATAATGGGAACAATAGTGCCTTTTTTAGGCAAGGCTCAAAAGACAAACCCACCTCCATAGGTATCACAAGGGATAAGAAACTAAGAGTAATGCTACTCAACGCCAGAAGTCTAAACCTCAAGATGCATGCACTCGATACTCTCCTTAGCATGGGGAACATCGATATCTGTGCAGTAACAGAAACCTGGTTCAAGGCTCCCGAGAGCACCCCAGCACTATCAGGTTATACCTCATACCATGCTTTTCAGCCCCAAAACTTGGACCAAACCAGAAAAGGAGGGGGAGTATCAATATTCATCAAAGATACCCACACCTCCAGGTTGGTGGCACAGCATGAAGCATCAGAGACTATCCATGTGCAACTAACAGTGGGTAAAACTGCCTTCCAGTTTATAGCCTGCTACAGACCACCCTCCCAAACCCAGGAACCCCACACGGCCTTCCTGGAACACTGGAAAATATGAAGGTCTCTCCAAACACCATTATATTGGGTGACTTCAACTACCCAAACATAGACTGGGAGCATTACTCTAGCTCCAACACCCTATCTCAAAGGTTCCTAGAATTTATAAACTCAAATGCTATGGAACAACTTGTTACCACTCCCACAAGAGGGGAAAACATACTGGACCTGATCATCACCAACATGGGGACTCTATGCTCCAGACCAGAAGTGTATCCCTCACTGGTAAGATCAGACCATAAACTAATCTCACAGGATATTCACATCCCGACCCCACCCCATTCCAGAAAACCACAATGAAAAACTTCTCTAAAGCAAATTTCACACTCCTCAAAACCGAGGTGGAATCCTTCAAAGCCCGCTGGCCTGTGGAAAATACGGCCCAGACCGCTGAATCCTTTATAAACGCATTCCATGAACACCTTCAGGAATGCATGGATCATGCAATCCCAAATAAAACCAAGACCCAATCCTCCAAAGGCAGACGTCCTGTCTGGTGGACCCCAGCCATAAACAAACTATACAATAGAAGGAGGAAGCTACTACATGATAGAGCAAAATCCCAAAAAGGGAAGGCATCTCTGATCAGTGTTAGCAAAAAACTACGGGCACTCATAAAATCGTCTAAGGCCAGCTTCGAGAGAAACATTGCACAGGACACTAAGGATAATCACAAGGCTTTCTTTAGTTATGTTAGGAACCTGGGTGGGAATTCCCAGATATGCTCAGAATTAGTCCAAAATGACAAAAAATACACCAAACCCACAGACATTGCCAACATCCTAGCTGACAGGTTCAACGCAAACTTCTCCCCCCCTCCCCACCAAAAGGGCAAATATCTATCCCAGCAGAGTGCTGCCCCCCTGACATCTCAGATGCTCAGGTAAGAACTGCCCTCTCCAAAGCAAAAAACACAGCATCAATGGGACCAGACGGTGTCCTGGGCTGTGTCCTACATGAACTCCAAGAAGAGCTAAACCCAAACATAAAACTACTGTTCAATCTCAGACTTACCACAGGATATGTACCCAAAGAGTGGCGTACAGCAACAGTGGTCCCTCTCCACAAAGGTGGTGCCTCAACGGATCCTGGAAACTATCGCCCCATAAGCCTGACTAGCTTGGTCTGCAAAGCTATGGAAAGGATCATCATGGACCTCATAAAAAAAGATATTGGGGACCTACAGACAATGGATCCTACCCAGTTCGGCTTTGTCAAGGGCAGATCCTGCCTCTTAAACCTGGTCAATTTCTTTGAAACAGTCACCAAGGCCATTGACGAGGAGAAGGTGGTCCACACAGCCTACCTGGACCTCGCAAAAGCCTTCAATACAATACCCCACTCGAGCATTATAGATAAGCTCACCAGCTTAAATATAAACCCCTATGTCACTAGATGGGTTGCAAACTGGCTCAAGGACAGAACCCACATGGTTAGAATTGCTGGAGCCATGTCAGACTCCAAACCAGTTACAAGTGGCATCCCACAAGGCTCAGTCCTGGGACCTCTCCTGTTCGGTATATATTTCTCAGAGGTACAGGCCAACACGGAAGGACTGTGGCTGACCAAGTTCACAGATGACTGCAAACTGGGCGCTATAATCAACTCTCCAGCCGACACAAGCATCCTTCAAAAGGGCCTCATAGAAACAGACAACTGGTGCCAGAGCCATGGCCTCATGCTAAACGCCAAAAGTGTATAGTCATCCCCTTTGGCAAAAACAAAGTGCCCACAAATTACCACATAGGTGGTAATCCATTAAGTACAGAAGAAGTAATTAGGGACCTGGGGACCCAAGTTGATAGCAATCTCTCATTTGACAACCACGTGGCCAAAGTGGTTAGAAAAACATTTTATATAGCCCACCTAATCATGAAGGGTTTCACATCTAGATCAGGGGAGGTCATTGTGCCTCTTTACTCATCCCTCATCAGGCCCATAATTGAGTACAATGCCCCTTTTGGGATGTACCTTACCAGACACCTGCAGCAACTGGAAAGACCCCAAAAGTACCTCACCAAGAGGATCAAAGGGCTCAAACAAATGCCATATGCTGCCCGGTTAAAGAAACTCCAGCTTTACTCAGTGGCATACCACCTGCTGAGAGGCAATCTGTGCCTGACGTATAAAGCCATGTCCAACCCGGAATTAATGGACATGCTGCACCTCAGAAAATCCAAATCCCATCGAGCTACGAGCTCGAGAGACTTGAACCTCAGCACTGAAATAAATAGGACATGCTGGAGGGACAGATTCATAACCCAGAGGCTCCCTTCACTCTGGAATAAAATCCCAGTCCAGGTTAGGCAGAGTCCCTCATTGACTCTCTTCAAGAGGAATCTTGATGAGTGGATGGGGGATCGTAGGTTTACCCTGGGTATCACTTCTGTGTCACTGTTAGACAGAGGCACAGTATACCAACCTCGAAAAAGGGCATAGCAAAATTAATTTAAAATGGGTGGCGAAAGCCAAACACACTTTGGCTAGGCTTATAAATACCCTAGGGCAGATAGCCCAGTATGAACCTATGAACCTAAGTGCATGCTGTCCTTATAAGTATGTTGTTTTCAAATAAATTGTCTAAACATTACCTGCATTTTATAACAATGGACGAACAGGGTTATTGACAGAGGTATGTATCAAAACATATTAATTCATTCCTCATTAACTTTACACTAAGCATATTACTGTTTTTTTTTCCATCAACTAAAACATTTTTTCACTTCACTAATCAATATCAATCACGAAAATTCTATCACCAGAAAAAAAGAACAACAATCTATCATAGAATATGAACACAGACCATCTGAATGTTTTGTTCTCTAGTATGAAATACAGCTCATGCAGTAAAAGACACAGATTTGTCTCAATTTAAAGACAAAAGGAAAAAAATGCAAACTCTGAAGTACTTACCGTCTCATCGGAATAACAAATCAGCTCCAATCCACTGCCATTAGCATTACAGATAGTTCTAGATATTTTGACAAATTAAAACTTGGCCAGCAAGGTATACTGCATTTTTTTAAGTGGAGGATTTGCCTTTGTATTTTACATGAATGAGGATTTTCATACAAGACAACCCATGACATACCTACAACCCCAACCTAGCACAATACGGTAAGTGTTGCTGTCCACAGAGTCTGTATTGGCTGATTGTATGACATCCAGTCAAACAGATATGCTGTCAGAGCTCAAACATTATTCCAATATACTTCAAGGTAAATGACTACAATTATACAAGCAAACATTTGAAAGTATTTACATTTGTAAGTCAGAATTTCTCAATCCCACACTGCTAAATGTAAAGTAGTTTCATATATATGTGGACTTTCATTAGAGTTCCAGTTCAAAACTGGTGTGTTTGACTGAATAAAATTGAACCAATAAATTAGCATCTCTCAATAGCCAAAAATAAGATGGAGGATATACTAACATACACTAAAGGATCCACGGATATACTCCCCATGTTAGTCCAGTTCCCACTGACAGAGAAGCTCTCCAGCTGGAAGTTACACTTATAAAAGTCTAGTGTATTGAAAATGGGCCTAAATGAAATGCTAAAAATTATCATTTTTGTTGACATCATTGTTGCATTTGGCAGACAACCCACCCCCCTAGCATATAGCTTTGATAGCACCCCACTTTAAAATGAAAATGTACTTACACACCAGGGAACCAGGGTTGATAATTGCTTCTTCTTTGACCGGCATGTAGCAACAGTTGCTAGGAAATCCTTCAGCTTGGAGCAGCTGATTACCAAGGGTATGTCATCTAGATCAGAAGAGGATGTTGCCCCTTGCATTCAGCACTGTTTAGATCAGTTAGAGAATATAATGCCCCCTCTGGGATGTACCTCACCAGACATATCAAACAGTTGGAAAGACCCCACTGGTTCCTAACAAAGGGGATCATCATTATCATCATCAACCCCCTTTCTTCCATTTTCTACATTGGGTTGGGGTGCTGTGTCAATTATCGACATCTTTCTCAATTGAATGCCACTATCCTACCTTCTTCAATGGTCATGCTTGACTATCACAGGTCTTCTCTCACACCATCTATCCCTACTGGGTGCCCTCATTTCCTCTTGCTCTTTTCCTATTTCTTCTAAATCTTCTACACCAGAATTTCTTCTGCTTTCCTGCATATATAATTGAGTCACCATAATCTGTTCTCTTTGACCTTATCTGCAACTGAAGCAACTAGGGCATCTGCTTTGGCATCCTCATTTCTTCATCTGTGTCAGAGTGTGCATCTTATCACTCTTCTAAGGCGTTTCATCTCCATTATCTCTAGCTTCCCCAATAGCTCTGCCTTCACTGCCCTTGTTTCTTTAAATACAGTAATATCAGTCACACTGTTGTTTTGTATACCTTACTTTTCAGTTTCTTTGGCATTATTCTGTCTCAAACACACTACCGCCTCACACTGTGACAGTTGGCTGCATATTTTCTGATTCTAGCTTTCACCTCCTTGTACAGATTACCTTTCTGCTTAATTAGCCCTCCCAGATACTTGAAGCTGTTAATCTGCTCTATTATTTTCCACTTACATCTCAGTTTTCAGCTTCTTCTGATTCGCCCATTTGCTGCCATGACAGCTGGCTTATCTGTACTCAGGATCATCCTGTGTGCCTTCAAATTTGTTTTCCATTCCCCTATTATTTGCTGAAGTTCTTGTTCAGAGTCTGCCTGTAATGCCACTTTGTCTGCATATAGTCGCTTTGTTTATCTCTCCCTACAACCTGTTTACTAGTATAGTCCATCACCAGTATGAACAGTAGTGGGCTCAGAATTGAACCCTGATGCATAGCCACTCCCACTGGGAATCCCTTTGTGAGTCTGAATACTGCTTGTACTTGTGTTATTGGTTCCTTGTACATGGCCTGCATTGCCTACCACTAATTGTGGGACTTTGATTCATTAGGTTCACCAGGTTCCTAATGAAGAAGATCATACGTTTAAAATCCGTAAGTTACAAGAAAAGATTCAAATCACTGTCCCTTATTTCCATATCTTATAACTTTCTCAAAGAGACCTAAGGCTTGCCTTCCACAGAATCAGGGACCATGTAGTCCAGGATATTTTGTACATTCTTATTTCAGAGTCACACACATACTAGAGCAACTGATCTAAACCTGCATCAGCAGTTGAATAAAACAAGTTGGAGAGACAGATTGTTTATTCAGCATCTCCCTTATCTATGAAATAGACTGCCCCTCCAGATAAAGCAATGGAATATACTATATTCCTTCAAATGGGACTTAGATAATTGGGTGGGTATTCATGAATTCACTCCAGGCTTGACTAGTCTGACCCACCTCAAGAAGGGAGGAACAGCCTAGGATGGGAACTGGTAAGGCATAATGGTAACAAAACTCAATAGGCCTGAACTTCCTATGATTCCATGATAAGGATGGGATTTTTTTTGCACATAATTTTGTATATTTTTACTTGCTTATTTTACAACGGATTTTCAAAAGGTACTATTTAGATTAAGCTAGATGAAATTTAACCACCATATGTTTGCAGAAATTACAGTTTTTGGCTGTAGAGCTTGACAATTTCCATTTGAAACTGACGGTATTGCGTTGTAGTCCACCATTTGTTTCACAGGAAGTAGTCTTCAACTGTCAAGCCATCAACTCCCATGCATGCAAACCTATTGTACATAACACATGGCAAGACACTGATTCATTCAGATGGCTCTTAGGAGACTGGCACCAAAGTTATTAAGGTAAAAGTCTCAGTGTTAACATTAAAGTGTCCTGTTAATCTATGTGTTATGTTCATTAAAGATTCATCAGTTCACTTTGCTAGTTCATATGCAATAACTCAATTTCATATGTTGTTAAAACTAAAATATGTGTTTATAGCTGTGCTGGTCATAGCTGAACCTGAATTAGTTATCATTATTTTTAATGCACCTCAGTAATTTTTGCTCACAAACAAGAAGATAACTGTCACCACATTTATTGGTTAGTTATATAAATTACACATTACAGACACTGACAAAACAGAAGCAAACAGGGTTACCAGTAGTAACCACCTGCAACACAGAGATGTGTGTATAGAAATAAAGAAGGAACCTAAACCCTAATCTGCACTCTTAACGGTACAAGTCTGTCAGTGGCTGTTTAATATATCAAATCTAAAATGAAAGATGTGAAAAGGTAACTTAAATGTAATAAGTTACTCTGATATGGTCTCCTTTATAGTCACTATAGCTGCTATTGTCTATTTGTTCTTCACTAGCTAAATGAGCAAAGTAATTTGCAATGGTTATTTTTACATTTGACATGGGAGAGCGTACAGTGAATTAGTAACAGGACAAACATTGCCTACCCCACTAAACAGGAAACAAATTTAGTTCTACAAACATATTAAGAAACAAAAATATTTAAACTGTTATAACTATTTAGAATGCAAAACACACAACAGTGCATCTTCCGTGTGAATCTTATACTCCTGTACAGTTGCATGCTATTAGTCCAAGTCTGATACATGTAAACATACTAGAAAGGTCAATATTCCAATCAAACTTATAGTGCATAATGTTAGTAATATGTGTGCATCACACAAAACAACATCCAATGAATTAAAACCATAAGATAACTGCAGCTCTCTGCAAATGAATAAATAATTAACCCCTCATTTGTCTCGGCCTGAGTTTCAGCAGTCATAGAGAAGATGAAGGTTGAGTTACAGGTTTGCATTTCTATGCTGGCTTTCTGGCAACTAGATCCTAAGTATCACTTCACTCACTCTTTACGTATCATGAAAGGTTATGCAGTATTTCAACATTTTCTTTCAAACTAGAGAGAAAAAGTTAGGAGGGAGAGAAATATGCCTGCACAACAGTGAAAAGAGGAGGTCAAAGCACTTCTAGCAGTAATATTAAATATATGGCTTTAGATGTATTAATGTTGTCATGTTTATCTGTTCACCGTCTAATAGGTTGGCAGAAATTTTATACACTTTTTTGTTTTGTTTTGAAAGTGAGCTTGTTGACCATTAAAAGCTGTCATTTCCAGCTGAAATCCTGCCAACAGTCTCTTATTATTCTGTTGCAACTGCTTTGCGTTGTAACTTGTGAGCAACAATAAAAAGCATTGCCAATGTACAATGTGATCAGTACACATATGTTATGTTTCCTATTTTTCCTTTCTGCCCTTTGTAATGTTGAGCATACAATTTGTCTTAACTTCCAGAGTTAGTATGAATGACTACGTCCTAGCACATGTGCTTCTAAAGTCAGAAGATCTGTAGGGTAAGTGTGACATCCTAGCAACAGGCACCTGATGTCATTCATTAATGACACCACAATGTATTATAGTGGGAGAAGAACACACTCTTTAAGGTACTGTCCTTTGGATGATAATTACCATCTGTCTGTTTTGTAGGTGGTACAATGTGATATTCAATGTCCCATGACATTTCTTGATGAAGATTACAGCTAAAAAGCATACATATATAAAATCTATGTGGTTCATAGGTTCATAGGTTCATAGGTAAGTACTAGGCTATCTGCCCAAGGGCATTTATAAGCTTAGCCAGAGTGTGTTGGCTTCCGCCACCCCCTTAGATTAGTTCCCTGTGCCACTGACCAGCAGAGTCATTAGTTCCCTGCGCCTCTGTCCAGCAGAGACACTGCAGTGATCCCCGGGGTAAATTTTCTGTTTCTCATCCACCCGTCAAGGTTTCTCTTGAAGAGTGCTAGTGAGGGGCTTTGCCTGATGTATATTGGAATCTTGTTCCAAAGCATGGGGAGTCTCTGGGTTAAGAATCTATCCCTCCAGCATGTCTTATTTATCGTTGTGGTAAGGTTTATATCCCTAGAGCGTGTGGCTCTCAGGGATTTGTTTTTTTTTTAGGTGTAGCATATCCATCAATTCTGGGTTGGATATGACCCTGTATGTCAAGCAGTGATCACCTCTGAGTAAGCTGTATGCAACCAAGTACAGCTGGAGTTTCTTTAGGCAGGCTGCATAGGTCATCTGCTTGAGGCCAGTAATCCTCTTGGTGAGGTACTTTTGTGGTCTTTACAGCTGTTGCAGGTGTCTTGTAAGGTACATCCCAAATGGGGCATTGTATTCTATATTGGGTCTAATAAGTTATGAGTAGAGAGGCACAATAACCTCCTTTGTTCTGGATGAGAACCCTTTTGAGATTAAGTGGGCCACGTAGAAGGATTTTCTAACCACCTTGGCAATATGATTATCAAAGGAGAGATTGCTATCTACTTGGGTCCCCAGATCCCTTATTATTTTTTCTGTATTTAGGGGACTACCACCTATGTGGTAGTTTGCGGGTACTTTGTTTTTTCCAAAGGGGATGACTATGCACTTTTTGGCATTCAGCTTGAGGCCATGATTTTGACACCAGGTATCCGTCTCAGTGAGACCCTTCTGGAGGGTGTCTGTATCAGCCGGAGAATCAATTATGGCCCCTAGTTTGCAGTCGTCTGTGAACATGTTCAGCCAAAGTCCTCCTGTGCTTGTCTGTACCTCTGAGAAGTATATACCAAACAGGAGGGGTCCTAGGACTGAGCCCTGGGGGACACCACTTGTAACCGGTTTAGAGATGGACCTAGAGTCTGCAACTCTCACTGTGTGGGTTATGTTCGTGAGCCAATTTGCAACCCATCTCGTGACATAGGGGTTAATGTTCAGGTTGGTAAGTTTGTCTATAATACCAGAATGGGCAATGGTGTTGAAAGCCTTTGCGAGGTCTAGGTAGGCTGTGTGGACCTCCTTACCCTCATCTAATGCCTTGGTAACTGTCTCAAAAAAGTCCACCAGGTTTAGGAGGCATGATCTGCCCTTAACAAAGCCAAACTGGGTGGGGTCCAAAGTTTGGAGGTTCCCAATGTGTCTGTTAATGAGTTCCATGATGATGTGTTCCATAGCCTTGCAGACCAGGCTAGTCAGGCTTATAGGGCGATAGTTCCCGGGGTCCGTTGTGGCACCACCTTTGTGGAGTGGGATAACTGTTGCTGTGCGCCACTCTGTGGGTACATAGCCTGTAGAGAGGCTGAGTTTGAACAGTGTGTTTAGATGAGGGGTTAGTTCATTTTGGAGCTCTTGTAAGACACAGCCTGGGACACCTTCCAGTCCCATTGAGGCTGTGTTTTTGGCTTTGGATAGGGTTGCTTTAACCTGTGTGTCAGTGATTGCCAGGGCCTTACATTTTTCTGGTATGGTTGTAGGACCTTTAGAGGGTGAGAAGGGTGTGAAGTTTGCACTGAACCTGTCTGCCAAAATGTTGGCAATATCAGTCAGTTCAGTGTATTTTGTGCCATTCTGCACCAACTCAGAGCAGATCTGAGAGTTTCCACTTAGGTTCTTGACATAGCTAAAGAACACTTTGTGGTTATCTTTGCAGTCCTTGGCAATTTTTCTTTCAAAGCTAGCCTTGGATGATTTAATGAGGGATCATAGTTTCTTGCTGATACTGATCAGGAATGTCTTTCCTTCTAGGAATTTTGCTCTTATCTGTACTAGTTTCCTCCTTCTAGTGTAGAGCCTGTTTATGGCAGTGGTCCACCAGACTGGTTTCCTTTTCTTGGTGGAGTGAGTATTGGTTTTACTTGGGATAGTACGATCCATGCATTCCTGCAGCTGATCATAGAGTGCTTTTGTATAGGTTTCAGCAGCTTGGACAGCATTGTCCATTGGCGTGTGGGCTGTGAACCTTTCCACCTCGGTCTTAAGCAACGTGAAGTTTGCTTTTGAAAAGTTTTTCTCGGTAGTTTCTTTGATTGGGGTTGGGGGCGGAATGTGAATATCCAGAGTGATTAGTCTATGGTATGAGGTGTGGAACACCGGTCGCCCATGTTGGTGATGACTAGGTCCAATATGTTGTTCCCTCTGGTGGGGTGTTGACCAGTTGATCCAGAGTGTTGGAGTTTATAAATTCTAGGAAGCGTTGGGCAAGGGAGTTAGTACTTGAGTAGTTCTCCCAGTTAATGTTTGGACAGTTGAAATCATCCAGTATTAGGGTGTTTGGTAAGACCTTCGTATTTCCCAGTGTCTCCAGAAATGTGGAATGAGGGTCCTGGGTCATGGTGGGTGATCTGTAGCAAGCTACAATTTGGATTGCAGTTTTACCCATTGTTAGTTGCACTTGGATGATCTCTGATGCATCGTGCTGCACCACTAACCCGGAGGTGTGAGTATCCTTGATGAATATGGATACACCCCCGACATTTGGTTTCGGTCTAGGTTCTGTGGCCGAAAGGTATGGTTTGAGTTAGAGCCTAGTAATGCTGGGGTGCTCTCTGGAGCCTTAAACCAGGTTTCTTTTACTGCACAGATATCGATGTTCTCCATACTGAGGAGTGCCTCGAGTGTGTGCATTTTGAGGTTTAGACTAATGCTGTTGAGTAGCATTACCCTCAGTTTTTGTTTACTTGTGCTATTTATGGTGGTGGGTTTGTCTTTTGAGCCTTGCCTAAAAAAGGCACTATGAGGGCAGCAAGAGCCTTTGCCAGTATTCGAAAGCCTAAGGGTGACAGATGCAAGCCATCTCTTGCGAAGCAATGCGGCTTGTCGAGCATGTCATCCCAGGCAGACAGATACTGGATCCCCTTTGAATGACACCAGAAACTTAGCCAATTGTTGTAGTTGATCATTTTATTTATACTGTAGCATCATTCTTGGTGAGGGTAGGATGCTACTCAGGGTCAGGGTCATACCTGCTTGGGCTACATGGTCAGAGAGCTCTTCCATGTCTCTTTTCATGTAGTCCAGGGAGGTACGTCTCAGGTCATTCACACCAACATGTACAATGACAGAGTCATATTTGTACTTGTTCTGAAGTGACCTGAGTGCTTGTGTTATGTGGCAGATCCTGGCAACTGACAGGCAGCTAACTGTAACCTTCTCCTTGTCCAGCCTAGTTAGTGGGACATCAGTGTGCCTGACTATAGAGTCGCCTATCACTAGTGTGTTGGGTATGTTATTTTGCCTTAAAGGCTGTGATTGCATGGCACATGGATTATGTGAAGTATGTGCTTCATGGTTGGTGATGGGTTGTGGAGGTTGCTTGGATGTCTGCTTTGGAGGTCTCTGTTGCTTTTGCAGATTTTTATTTAGAGCCTCCGAGTATGTTTTCGTGTATTTATGTGTGTTATTTGCCTATGTTGGTTTGTTAGGTCTATACGAGACTGGTGGTGTGTTGCAAGTATTACCCTTCTCCTCTTGACCATCAGTTACAGTCTGAGGTTGAGAGAGCTTTGCCTCCAGTCTGGCTGTATAATTGCATCTCTCGCATATATTAGTGTTTGGTGGTAGGAGGAGAATGTTGTCTGTGTACATGAGGCAGTTGTAACATTGCCTCAAAATGCCCAGATTCACCAGTTGGACTAGAGAGTACACCAGAAACTGCCTTTTCGACATGCCTGAATAGGTAGAGTGAGCTGTTTTTCTGATTGACTGGTGTGGACGAATAGAGAGCCTTGTCCTTCTGGACAGTGTAAGGGGAGTAGTGCTAGGGCTATTTAGTGCTTGTTATGAGTTTTAAGCAAGTGCTGGGCTGTAAAATGAATGGTTTGAGTGCTAAAGTTGAAGGTTTGTTTAGTTCCAACGGAAAAACTGAAGAGTAGACTTTGTGGAGTCGGGAATAGTTCAACCCTAGCTAACTGGTGCTGCCCGGCGTGCAACAAAATGCTTTTTTATATCAGAAAGATTAAAGAGATAGAAATTAGCCCAAAATGGCCAATAAATCTACAGTTTCTGGGTAGAACCACTCCTTCAAGGGCAGGTAGGCTGTTCAGAGATCCCCTCTTTCACTGGTGAACAAAGAAACTTCCTTTTTGTCCAAGTAAAGTAAGGCCAAACACAGAAGCTTAAACACAGTCCAAGTATCAGCAGGTATCTGAAACTGGACTTTTCTAGCTTAGTAAGTCAGGAAAATAACAAGATTTGTTTGTTTTTTTGTTTTTTTTTTCAAGAAAATAGTAGAAATAAATGCAAAAACACTTTTATAGTGCAGTAATGGCTGTTGCACTTGAGTGGGAAGCCAGTAACAGTTAAAAATACAATTTACAACAAAAAATGAATTTTAAAGTGCAGGCACAAATAAATGCAGTTTCAGTGTAACATGAGCATTCTGAGAAGCAATACACACATGAAAATGAGCGTTTAGGCAGAAATAGCAATAAGCAACAAGAAAAACCAAAAAAAAAAAAGGTACTTAAACACTCCAAAGTCTCTCCTTTTGTCTCTCTGGCGTTGTAGGTCTCTGCAGGACACCTGGGCAGGATCTGTTGAGCTTATACCACAAAGGAAATCTGATGGCTCTCTAGCACTTCCCAGCAACCCCAAACATCCCTAGAATCAGCTATCCCTATATGCCCAACAAGTCCAAGCAAGCTCACCTCCTTGACCACTGCAAACGGTACTACACAAGACCAATTTCTAGCTGTGGGCATGCATGTTTCTGCCTTCCTATGACATCAGAACAGCATAAGAGGAATGGTCCGTCTATAATATTTGCATTTCACTATCACAAGACATAATTTGCAAATCCTAACATATTTTCCAAAATAGTAACTTTGCACTGTGGCATCACATTTTCTTTTTATTCTTATATGCACGGTTTTCTTTCCCCAAATCTGTCAGGTGAGTATATTGTATTCAACCCTTATATGGTGAAAATAAATTCTTACAGCTCACTTAAATTTTCTACTGATGAATATTCCCGACATGGTTGAACTATGCATCTTCCATGGAATCACAATTGCTAATCTCAAGTAGTTTAATCACATATGCAAAAAAAAAAAAAACATCTAAACCTTCAAAACATTGTATACCCAATTATACAATTCTTCCTCTAAAACGTGCACGCTGATTGGCCAGCCCAACCAGCGTGCCCGTTGTAAATCCCTCAATATACTAACGGAAAAAGGTCCGTTCGCCCGGACTTTTTCCGTTAGTATAAAACACTGTCTCGCTATGTTAAAAGAGTTTAACATAGCGACACAGGTTTAAAAAAAGCAACGCAGATCTCCGTTGCTTTTTTTAAAGCTGTCTCGCTATGTTAAACTCCTTTAACATAGCTTAATAGTGTAAAGCAACGGAGATCTTGCGATCTCTGTTGCTTTTTAAACCTGTCTCGTATTAAATGGGTTTAACATAGACAGCTTTAAAATAAGTAACGGAGATCTCCATTGCTTATTTTAAAGCTGTCTCGCTATGTTAAACCCATTTAACATAGCGAACAGTAAAAGCAACGGAGATCTTGCGTTCTCCGTTGCTTTTGCCCACAGCTCTGATGTACTGCGTAGGCATGCGCAGTACATCAGAACTGCTGAATACCAGACAGCTGCGGAAGGGCAGCAAAGAGGCATTATACAATGCCATTATTTAAGAAAAGTAATTATTTCTTTTCTTAAATAATGTCATTGTATAATAGCAATAACCCACTTCTGGGTGTGGGTAATGCGGGATTTAACCACGGTTGTCTTTGTTTGGTCCCTGAGGGCGAAACCATGCCAACCGTGGTTAAATCCCGCATTACCCACACCCAGGCATGGGTTATTGCTATAATAGCAATTTTCACACAATAACTATAAATATTTTTTTCAGGCCTTGCACCCCCTGATGTGGGGGGCAACCCCTCCCCAGCAATCACACTTTCTCTGTCTTTCTCTCTCTCTCTGTCTATACCAGCTACAATGTTGCCCAAGTTCAGAGAAAAGAAAAAAAAAATGGAAAGCAAAAATAAAACTTATATTTTCCCCCTTCTCCATACCCCTCAACACCAAAACTAAAAGCACAGCATCTGTGACACAACCAGTTTTGACACAGTAAAAAGTCAACTGCAGGAACTCAGAATCATTTTCCAGCAATGTTTTAAGACTCAGTGAAATACTCTGCAATTAACTATACATTTCTCATCTTTCACTTAATGATGCCAATTATCTTAAATGTAAGTTTATCCACAGTGGGGTGTGGTCTCACCTGATTCCCTCATCATCATCATCATGATCATCATTCCACTAGTTCCACACTGTTTTTACTGCAAGGCCTCTCCACAAATATATGTTGCTTTATTGTCCTTCACCTCACAGCCTTCTTGCAGATACACTCACTCTTAAGGCTTTGAACTGCTAACAAGCTATGTCCTGTGGTACAGGGTTTGAGTCCCTCAGTCTTCATTTGCCTACTGTGTGTTCTTCAGAGAGTCACTTAATTAGATAGTGCTTTGGGGCAGTTGGAAATGTGGTAATTCACTAACTTCCATTGAACCCAGAACCTGTATGATCACAACAGCTTTACTGTACTTACGTTAGTATTTAGTTGTATATTGCTTGTGTGATTTTTGTCATAGAAGTTGATTTAAGTTCTCTTTGAATTCCATGGTTACTGATTTTGATTATTCTTTTCTTTTATAATATTTTATTTGTTTGAAGCAGAATATGGACTCCTCAAATGAATATGTAATTAATGATTTGGTAAAACAAAAATACTGTTATGCTAAACATAGACTCATCAGTGTGCAGTATCATTAAGATCCAATGTGTTGTCTACAATCCATCTACATACATCCTATTGCATTGAATAATCACAGATTAGTGTTTTCACTCTGGGGCAAGTCCTCCTCTATCCCTCTCACTTCCATATCTCTAAGTGGGTTCATATTATTTGATTGACAAGTCCTAATGGTCAAGCACAATAACTGAAAACTCATTTGACTGAATCACAATTGACAGAAAAGTGTAGAAGTGTACAGACAGTATGTGATGGTGTCATTTGTCATTATATAAAGTGAGTCTATCAGAGTGTGTGGATTGCAATGATCACTGTCATGTTGCAGTCCCAAATCCATAGATGTCTGTGTTTGTGTGCCAGCACTAATTCACTATGTGTGGTGTTTCTTTTTTCCACAGTTGTGCAACCATGGAGTTAGTATAAGTAAGGGGGTGTGGGGGAGGGAAGCTGTATGTGTCGTATAGAATGCTTTATATCAATTGTAATTCAGTGAAATGTGTTAGTCAAATAAGAGTTTAGACATTTTTGGTCAGTGTTTTAGGATTCAGTCAAATGAGCTTTCAATCAAATGCCACAGATCCCTCTAATTATGCTGACTCCAAGCTCACCTAAGCAATCAATATAAGCAGACATTTCCTTATTCTTGCTATATAATACTAAAGGTCTGATTGATGAAATATTTATGATGCATGAAGTTTTGCCAAAATGCAATTCTACAACTGGAATGACTCCCATTATCCATCATCTCATCATGCGCAATTTTTGTTCAAACTGCCGGTTTTGAGGATTAATCCACATTAAAGCATCTCACTTTCTCTTATACAAATCCAGGTCAGTACAAGCAAAAAGAAAGGTTGCATGGAGAAAAGCTCACATTCTAACATTATAATATTTGGATGTCTTTTTGTATCCTTGATGATATATTGTAAATTTGCTTCCAATCTGTATGAGATCTTCAGTCTGCAATCTATAAGGAAGTAAACCACATGACATGCAATGTCCTCTAGCCAGGCAATATGATATTTAAAGAGATTTATGGAATATACAACACCCCACTTTTTCTGCTTATAAAATCAATTTATTTCATAAATTGACATTTATTTATTAATTAGCATTTGTTTACTGGGAAAGTCTGATTGGACCATGACAGGCCCCTTTTTGGCAGAGGCCCAGGGAAAAAAAGCTCCACAGTTAACAAATCTTACAAGATGTCATGCAATACAATACAATAGAATACCAGGCTAGACCAGAAAATTATAACTTATCACACCCAGAAAACAGAAGAGATAGACCCTGGAAATCATTAAATTTCACAAAGTTACATTTCAGTTTTATTGTAGCAAGCTTATCTAAACAATCCTATCTTGGTGTGTGATTTACTGTTGAGTTGACTGGTAAGAGAAGTTTTGTGTGAATTTATATTTTATTTTTTAAAAAAACTTATCTGTGTGAAAGATGTTCAAGTCATATATATCTAGTTAATTACTGTATATTAAGATCAGATAATGGTAGCAGAAGCAGTGAACTTAAACCCATCCTAAGTCAAAAAATAATAAAAATATAATTTTAAATATTATACAGAATTACTATGGATTCAAAAGTAATCCAATCAGGGTAGACAGTCTGTTTCCAGTCAGAAATCCTTTATTAAATACACAGACAAGCAATCCAAGTAAAACAAAAATAACAGAATAATAGTTTCCTCACAAGTTTTCTAAATATATATGTATATATATATATATATATATATATATATATATATATATATATATATATATATATTTTTTTTTTTTTTTTTTTTTTAATCAGGCGAGAGAGTGGTTTATTGTGCTGTAAAACACAGTGTATTGGTATACATGTTAAAGTCACATCCCTTCCCCCATCAGTGTGACATTTGAGCTGGTCCTGCCCTGCTTAGTAGTTGTCATAATAATATAACCCTTATGTACTTTAAATAAAATTAATAATGAAAGTGGTACCTCTTATTAACCAGATTATTAAGTCTGTGATTTTATCCAAGACAATATACTACATGGCTGGAAATATATAAACCTTAGACCATTTGGCAATCTAAAAATATATAAATATATACATATACATTTTGCATGCAAACAATCTATTCTGCAAACCATATTCTATTTCCATAACCTATATGGTTAATAAGATAGAAAAGGATAGGCTTTAGACAGGCAAGCTCTAGCCATCCCAAGGGGCCTATTCAGCTATAAATTCATGCAGAATGCAGAGAGAAAATCCAGAGCTTATCTAAACAATCCTACCTTGGTTTGAGATTTACTGTGGAGTTGACTGGTAAGAGAAGTTTTATTTGAATTTATATTTTATTTTTATTACTGTTTTTAACTGTTTGTAGGAAGAAAGGTATCGCTTGTAGACAAGAAGATTTACTTTGATTTATATTCTGTTGTTTTACCTTTAATTTTCACTGTTGGTTGTTGGAAAGGGATGGGTTTTTAGACAGGCATGCTCTAGCTATCCCAAGGTGCTAGTCAGGTATAAATTCACATAGACTGCGGAGAGGACAATCCAGAGTTTATCTAAACAATCTTATCTTGGTTTGTGATTTATTGATCATTACTGTTAAAAAGAAGTGCAAAGGCAAGTAATAGTAAAAGAATTACAGCTTTTGTCTAACTTTCAGAACTTGTATGGTCAGAACAACTTTACTGTACTTACGTTAGCATTTAGTTGTATATTGCTTGTGTGATTTTTGTCATTATAAGTTGATTTAAGTTCTCTTTGAATTCCACGGTTACTGATTTTGATTATTCTTTTCTTTTATAATATTTTATTTGTTTGAAGCAGAATATGGACTCCTCAAATGAATATATAATTAACGATTTGGTAAAACAAAAATATCTTGTACAGTGTAATAAATGCTATGCATATATAAAGATAACACCTGATAACACTGGTGATCTGTATTTCTCATGTCTAAAGCTGGATGATTTGCTTACCATTATTAGAAGTAAATCTAGACTTTCTGATGATGATTGCACTTATGCAACTGGCACGACTTGGAGAACTGTTGTTCATAGGTTCATAGGTTGGTACTAGGCTATCAGCCCTAGGGCCTATACAAGCCTAGCCATAACAATTCCCTGGCTATTTCTTCCCACACTATTTACTTCCCTGGACCCCTGTCTAGCAGGGCGACTGACATGATCCCTGGGGTGAATTTCCTTTCTCCCATCCAATCATCAAGGTCCCTTTTGAAGAGGACCAAAGAAGCGCTCTGCTTGACATGTATGGGCAGGTCTACTCCAGAGTCTGGGGAGTCTCTGGGTCAGGAACCTATCCCTCCAGCATGTTTTGTTTATTGTGATGACAAGGTTTAGATCCTTGGAGCATGTGGCTATGAGGGATTGGGATTTCCTTAAGTGTAGCATGGCCAGCAGCTTTGGGTTTGACATGGCCTTGTATGTTAAACAGAGATCACCTTGGAGTAGACGATATGTGGCAGATTATAGCTGGAGTTTTTAAGGCAGTCAGCATAGGGCATCTGCTTTAGGCCTCTGATTCTTTTAGTGAGGTATTTCTGCGGCCTTTCCAGTTGTTGCAGATGTCTTGAGAGGTACATACCAAATGGGGCGTTGTATTCTATAATGGGTCTAATGAGGGATGAGTACAGTGGGACAATGACCTCCTTTTTTCCGGATGAAAAGCCGTTAGTGATGAGGTGTGCCACATAGAAGGATTTCCTGACTGTTGTGGCGATGTGGTTATTGAATGTGAGACCACTGTCCACCTGTGTCCCTAAGTCTCTTATCACACTTTCGGTGTTTAGTGTACTGCCACCTATGTGGTAATTCATGGGTACATGTTTTTTCTCAAAGGGGATAACTATACATTTCCTGGCATTGAGCTTGAGTCCATGACTCTGGCACCAAGCATCTGTTTCAGTAAGGCTCTTTTGTAGAGTATCCACATCATTTGGGGATTCAATAATGGTTTCCAGTTTGCAGTCATCTGCAAACTCTGTCAGCCACAGTTCCTTAGTGTTGGGCTGTACTTCAGAGAAGTAGATGCCAAACAAGAGAGGTCCCAGGACTGAACCCTGAGGTACTCCACTTGTCACTTGTCTGGAGCTGGATTTGGAGTCAGCTACTTTTACAGTCTGTGTTCTGTCAGTAAGCCAGTTGGCAACCCATCGAGTGACGTAGGGATTAATGCCCAGCTTAGTAAGTTTATCTATGATTCCAGAGTGGGGGATGGTGTCAAAGGCCTTGGTGAGGTCCAAATAGGCTGTGTGGACTGCTTTACCCTCGTCCACAGCTCTGGAGACTGATTCGAAGAAGTCAATCAGGTTCAGGAGACAAGATCGGCCCTTCACAAACCCAAACTGGGTGGGGTCCAGTGTTTTAATGTTGCCAATGTGTCTGTTTATAAGTTCCATGATAATACATTCTATGGCTTTGCAGATCAGGCTCGTCAGACTGATGGGGCGGTAGTTCCCGGGATCCAAGATGGATCCCCCTTGTGGAGTGGGATAACTGTAGCTGTGCACCACTCAGTGGGCACAAAGCCTGAGGTGAGGGTATGATTAAACATGACACTTAGGTCAGGTGCCAGTTCATTTTGTAGTTCATGTAGTACACAGCCCAGGATGTCATCTGGTCCCATGGATGCTGTATTCTTAGCTTTGAAGAGTGCGTTTTTTACCTGTGTGGCCATTATTACCGGAATTTGGCAATCTTCTGGTATTGAGATGGGCCATTTAGGGGGTGAGGGGGGGGGTGAAGTTGGCACTGAATCGATCTGCCAGGATATTGGCAATATCCTTGGGATCAGTATATTTAATGCCATTCTGTTATAGCTCAGAGCAGTTCTGAGCATTGCCATTTAGATTCTTGACATAGTTATAGAATGCCTTGTGGTTGTCTTTGGAATCTTTGGCAATTTTATTTTCGTAACTAGCTTTAGAGGATTTTATGAGGGATCTCAGCTTTTTACTGAGGCTGGTAAGGGAGTTTTTTGCATCCTGGGATTTTCCTCTTTTCTGCAACAGTTTCTTCCTTTTGTTGTAAAGTTTGTTTATGGCAGGGGACCACCAGATTGGCTTCCTATTTTTGGAGGAGAGCATCTTGGTTCTATCTGGGATGGCACAATTCATGCATGAGTGGATGTGCTCGTACAGTGCGTTAACGTAGGACTCAGCAGTCGAACTTTCAGTTCCCGTCTGCATGGGTGTCATGAAGTTTGTAACTTCTGACTTGAATAGCATGAAGTTGGCTTTGGAGAAGTTTTTTATGGAGGTTTCCTTACTGGGGGGTGGGGGTGGGATGTGGATGTTAAGGGTGATTAGCTTATGGTCTGACCTGACCAACGAGGGGTGACCATAGGTGTGGAGCATCGATTTCCCATGTTGGTAATGACCAGGTCTAGGATATTGGATCCCCTGGTAGGACTATGGATTAGTTGATCCAGGGCATTGGAATTTATGAATTCCAAGAACCGTTGGGCAAAGGTGTTGGTACACAAGTAGTTTTCCCAGTTAATGGCAGGGTAGTTGAAATCACCCAGTATTAGGGTGTTTGGTTGTATATTAATATTTTCCAGTATGTTTAGAATGGTGTAGTGAGAATCTTGGGGCATGGTGGGGGATCTGTAGCAAGCTACAATTTGGATTGCAGTCTTACCAAGTGTTAGTTGCACCTGGAGAATTTCAGATGCATTGTGTTGGGCAACTAACCTGGTGGTGTGAATATCCTTGGTTACATATATTAATGATTGGACTTGTGAGATAAATAATGTTAGGCAAAGAGCAAATGGAACACATTTAGGAAATGATGTGTCTATTGTCTGTAAAGACCATTCAACCCCTATAAAACCAGATGATGCCCCCTGACAACTTTGGAATTCTGGATGCAAGTATTCAGCAATCTGAGGATTCAGAGTATTTAGAAGGAAAAAAAAGAAAGAAAGGAAGAAGTTAACAACAAATAACAAGGAAGAAAAAGAAACTGATTAATGACTGTAAAATAAAGAGAATATTTACTGAAAAGACACTTTTTTGTTATGTAAGACACAGATTACAGGGAATGATAACAATCTTTGTATCAGAAAACCTTCAGTTTACAGAAAAAGGCATCATTTTTCCGAAAGAGAATGTAGAAAAAAGAGGCAAGGGGCAGGTGAAAAGGAAGAAATAAAAATTGAATGTGGAAGGATTGAAGAACATTGCTGTAAGAAAAAAGAAGAGAAAGACAGATGTTGACTACATGGCTCAGGCTGTGGATGTACAAAGCCAGCTGGATGAGAACTGTATGCTTGCAAATGTAATACACAGTGAAAGCAGTAGGATTAATAAGACTAACAATGATGAAAATCATTCCTTTGTAACAATTGATAGAGCAGATATTATTGTATTAGAAGTTGAAGATTCTTCAGATCTAGTCAGAAAAGATATTGTAACTGGAGATTCAATTACTAGAGGAACTGATACTTACATTTGCAGAGAAGATAATGAACATGGAATGGTGTTATGCTTGTCAGGACCAAAAAATAGAAGACAAGCCTTGGAACGCCTTAATGTAAGGAAGTAAGGATCTGCTTTTATTCATGTCAGTATAAATGATCTCATCCACAAGGGCTCTCTGACTGTAAGTAGGGAACTTACAGCTGTCTTAGATAGGAGAGCTTGTACTGGTGTTAGGACATATTATTCACAAATTACATATAGAAAGGATAGCCAGGTCACAAAGAATGAAAATATTTTTTGGATAAATACCTACATGGAAAAAATGTCCTGTTTTAACAAATGAAAATATGTAGAGCATCCAAGCTTAGTTGTGGGCCCACATGTGTTCAGACAGGATGGCGTGCATTTGTCAAGATCAGGGAAGAGAACTTTTGCAGCAGATATTTTGCATTATTTGACAAGCACTAGGCAGGATTTTTGCCAAGTTGAAAATTTAACACTTCACAGATAGCAACATTTCATGCATCTCTGATGGTTGTTAATGCTAGGAGTATTAATAATGATTTTGTTATTGGAAAATGTATGTTCTCACGAGATTGATGCTATTGTTTGTGAAACATGGTTAAAGAACAACGACTGAAAATCATTTCTGTCAGGGTATAAATATTCTTACTATAACAGACATTCTAACAAAAAAACAGGTGGAGGTGTTATGATAGGGATTAAAGATAATTATGAGACCTGTTATTATTACATGTTCAGTAATAACATCAATTCTATAGTCTGTGTAACTGTGACAATAAAGACAACCCTGGAACAGATAACAATTGTTGGAGTATATAGACCACCAAAGTCAAGTGCAGATCACTAAAAGGAATTCATACATTTCTAACATGAAACACAGGAGGGAAGAATAATATTAGCTGGGAACTTAAATTTACCACAAACAGACTGGCATAATATTGATTCAACAACATTAGTAAGGAAATTATTCACAACGTATATTCAGGAATACCAATTGCTTCAGATTGTAAAAAAAAAACTACCAGAGAATGGAACATACTAGACATTGTTTGTGTTCCTAAAGAAATTACTGTTACTTCAAGTCACATTTTACCACCACTGATGTCCAGTGATCATGGGGTTATAAAGGTTAATTTTTTGTTAGATAATTCTGCCAAACTGAAATTTAAATCAATGCATAGAAGGTTAATTAAAAAATATATGGAAGCAAAACAGCCACTCTGTAAAACTAACTGGAGCGATGTGTTCAGTGGAAAAACCTGCAGATGGAATGTGGAAAGTTTTTAAAGAGAAATTGCTTGAGTGCAAAAAATAAAAAAAATGTTTAATATCAGGATCTAGGCATACTATGTCAGGGGGATATATTTCCATAAGAACAAGATACCTGATAAAGGTGAGAGACAAAATATATCTTCTTCTTTTGGCTGCTCCCGTTAGGGGTCGCCACAGCAGATCAACTGTTTCCATTTCTTCCTGTCCTCTGCATCTTGCTCTGTCACACCAACCACCTGCATGTCCTCTCTTACCACACCCATAAACCTTATCTTAGGCCTTCCTCTTTTCCTGTTACCTGGCAGCTTCATCCTTAGCATCTTTTTCCCAATATACTCTGCATCCCTCCTCAGCACATGTCCAAACCAACGTAATCTTGCCTCTCTGGCTTTGTCTCCAAACTTTCCAACCTGGGCTGACCCTCTAATATACTAATTCCTAATCCTGTCCATCCTCATCACACCCAGTGCAAATCTTAACATCTTCAGCTCTGCCATGTCAAGCTCTGACTCCTGCCTTTTTGTCAATGCCATTGTCTCCAACCCATATAACATAGCTGGTCTCACTACCAGTAGACCTTCCCTTTCACTCTTACTGATACTTGTCTGTCACAAATCACTCCTGAAACTCTTCTCCACCCACTCCATCCTGCCTGTACTCTCTTCTTCACCTCTCTTCCACACTCACCATTACTCTGAACTGTTGATCCCAAGTACTTAAACTCATTCACCTTTGCCACCTCTACTCCCTGCATCCTCACAATTCCTCTATCATCCTGCTCATTCACACACATATATTCTGTCTTAATCCTGCTGACCTTCATTCCTCCTCTCTCTAGAGCATATCTCCACCTCTCCAGGGTCTCCTTCACCTGTTCCCTACTCTCACTACAGATCACAATATCATCTGCAAACATCATAGTCCATGGGGACTCCTGTCTGATCTCGTCTGTCAAATAAGAAAGGGCTCAGAGCTGATCCTTGATGTAATCCCACCTCCATCTTAAACGCATCTGTCACTCCCACCGCAGACCTCACAGCTGTCACACTACCCACTTACATATCCTGTACCACTCTTACATACTTCTCTGACACTCCCGACTTCCTCATACAATACCACAACTCATCTCTAGGCACCCTGTCATATGCTTTCTCTAAATCCACAAAGACACAATGCAACTCCTTCTGACCTTCTCTGTACTTCTCCATCAACACTCTCAGAGCAAACATCGCATCTGTAGTACTCTTTCCTGACATGAAACCATACTGCTGATCACTAATCATCACCTCCCTTCTTAACCTAGCTTCCACTACTCTTTCCCATAACTTCATGCTGTGACTGATCAGTTTAATCCCTCTGTAGTTACTACAGCTCTGCACATCACCCTTATTCTTAAAAATTGGTACCAAAACACTTTTTCTCCATTCCTCAGGCATCCTCTCACTTTCCAAGATTTCATTAAACAATCTAGTTAAACACTCCACTGCCATTTCACCTAAATACCTCCATGCTTCCACAGGTATGTCATCGGGACCAACAGCCTTTCCATTCTTCATCCTCTTCATAGCTATCCTTACTTCCTCCTTGCTAATCCACTGCACTTCATGATTCACTATCCGCACATCATCCAACCTTCTCTCTCTCTCATTCTCTTCATTCATCAACCCCTCAAAGTACTCTTTCCGTCTGCTCAGCACACTCTCCTTGCTTGTGAGTACATTTCCCTCATTATCCTTTATCACCCTTACCTGCTGCACATCTTTACTAGCTCGGTCCCTCTGTCTAGCCAATTGGTACAGGTCCTTTTCTCCCTCCTTAGTGTCCAACCTTTTATACAACTCTTCATACGCCTTATCCTTAGCCTTCGCCACCTCTCTCTTTGCCATGCACCTCATCTCCTTATACTCTTGTCTACTTTCTTCATCTCTTTGACAATCCCACTTCTTTTTCGCCAACCTCTTTCTCTGTATACTCACCTGTACTTCTTCATTCCACCACCAGGTCTCCTTGTCCTCCTTCCTCTTTCCAGATGTCACACGAAGCACCTTTCTAGCCATCTATCTTACTAGCTCTGCTGTAGTTACCCAGCTATACGGTAACTCTTCACTGCCACCCAGTGCCTGTCTTAACTCTTCCCTGAACATCACCTCACAATTACCCTTTTTCAATTTCCACCATTTGATCCTTGGTGCTGCCCTCACACTCATCCTCCTCTTCTTGATCACCAATGTCATCCTACAACCACCATCCTATGCTGCCTAACTACACTTTCCCCTGCCACCACTTTACAGTCTCCAATCTCCTGCAGATTGGCCCTTCTACATAAGATATAATCCACCTGTGTGCATCTTCCTCCACTCTTGTATGTCACCCTATGCTATACCCTCTTGTTAAAATACGTATTCATCACAGCCATGTCCATCCTTTTCGCAACATCCACTACCATCTGACCTTCTGCATTCCTTTGCTTAACACCATACCTATCCATCACTTCCTCATCCCTTCTGTTCCCTTCACCAACATGACCATTGAAATCTGCTCCAATCACCAGTCTCTCTCCCTTGGGTACAGTCATCACCACTTCATCTAACTCACTCCAAATTTTTTCTTTCTCATCCATCGCACACCCAACATATAAGAAATGGAAAAGAGGTTGAACTACAACTTTGAAAATAGAAATAAGCAAGCTGGACAAACAAATTAAGCATAGTGTGAGACAAGATCAAGAAAAATTTAAAGAAGATTTATACAAAGATACTGTGCATAAAAGGAAACCTTTTTATAGATACATAAGATGTGGAAGGAGTAAAAACATACACATTGATAAACTATGTGCAGATTCTAAAAGTTATTCTCAGACACAACAGATTATAGATATATTGACAAAATCTTATCCAAATCAGTTTGGCTCCACAAATGAGGTGATAAGTTGTCCTAGTAACTTCCAGGTAATCTCAGATACTGGAATCAAATTAGATTATATTGAAAAAGAACTGCGCAAACTGGATCCAAACAAAGCACAGGCAGGAGAAGGAATTAGTAATAGTGACCCGAGAACACTTCAGCAAGAACTTATAGTACCATTATATATATTATTCACTAGGTCATATAAATATGGGGACATTTTTAAGGGAAAGGGGAGTAGGACAAACCCAGAGTCATACAGAACCTTAAGTCTACTTTCATGTTATTTTTCTGCTTATTTATTTGTTTCATTGAATATTGTGTTAAAAGATAGTACTGCGTTTTATTTTTCTATTTATTTATTTGTTTCACTTAATATTGTGGTCTCTCTGTCTCTCTGCAGTAAGTGGGGGTTATTGTTTTCACTTCATTGATAATCAGTGTTGAACTCTTAGCTTAGAGGGTTTCTCTGTGCTTATAAGTGCTAGTCACTTATCTGTGAATTTATTTCTGCTGAATATCTGTGCTGTTTGGCTAGCTGCTATGTACCTACATCAACTGTATTACAAGCTGAGATAAGTACAAACTTGCAGTGTTAAAGATAATACTGCATTTTATTTTTCTGCTTATTTATTTGTTTCATTGAATATTGTGTTAAAGATAGTACTGCATTTTATTTTTCTGCTTATTTATTTGTTTCATTGAATATTGTGTTAAAGATAGTACTGCATTTTATTTTTCTGCTTATTTAATTGTTTCATTGAATATTGTGTTAAAGATAGTACTGCATTTTATTTTTCTGTTTATTTGTGTCACTGAATATTGTGATATCTCTGTCTCTCTGCAGTTAGTTTCCCACCCTCCCTCCTTGTTCCTGTTGTGGCATTAATCTTGGTGGCTTTGGAATTGCCCACCCCTCCTGTAAATTTGTGCTTCAACACTTCTCCTGGGTCCATCTCATTTGCTCACTCAACCGAGTACAGTGAGATCATGTTTTGATTTCTGACTCTCCTACCAGTCCCATCTGTTCATCTCTATCCCAGTCTAGTGTCATTAGCTCATTCTACTTAATACAGAGAAAACATTTGAGAAGGCCAACCCACTTAGGTCCTTAACCTTGAATTATCCTCTGTTTCTCCTTTCTCCCTTTCCACTTTACAAAAAAAAAAAACTTTGCTAGAATCTCCTTCTGTTCTGACTGAGTGTGCTTCTCAGCTGATAAGTATATATTTTGGCACTTCTTAACTGTTCAAAGTTCAATTCAGAATACAGTTTGAATAAATTGCATTTAATTAAACTGTATTTGCTTTAATATTGCTACACACTCAAGTGTGCTAGCTTGCACTGCATTTGAATTGTTATTAGTGCTGTTTTAGCTGCTTTTCTGTAAAAAAATTCTAAGCTTGTTTCCTGCCTTACCTGTAACTAGTCTAGTCCAGATATATCCAGGACTGCTTGTAAGCTTCTGAGCCCCCCCAAGCCTTTCTGTGTTAGAGGGAAGCCTTCTAGCTTGTCAGTAGGAGTGGTAAACACTAGCTAGCCTAGCTACCACAAGAGTGGTTTCTGGCCCAGAAATTGTAGTTTATTGCCCGTTTGGGCAGTTTTTCCATCCCTTTCAACTTTCTGGTCTAAAAGCCCACATTTGCACTTGATTCCCACCTTTCCTGTAGCTAGTCTAGTCTAGGTACAGATTTGCTATATCCAGGACTGTTTGTAAGCTTCTGAGAGGTGCCAAAGTCTGCTCTTCAAATTTTCCCTTAGATCTGCTAGTTCTCTCCTCTCCTGTACTTTTACTAGTTTATTAGTCTAGCACTTTACCATACCATCCTTCTTGTAGCAATTATTGTAGCACACAAAAGTGCAACCAGCACTAAATGTTCTACAAGGAAAAAGCTCCAGTACATATTATTAATGCCCACCTCTCCAGAGGTGTCTAAAGGTCAGTTCTCTGTGCTTTCCCATATTAACCTGGTGAACTTGGGACTCCTGAGGTAATGTAGCAACTGCCTCATATACACCAACAACCCTCTCCTCTTACCTCCCAACACTCAGACTTGTGAGAGATGCACTTATATATCCTAATTGGAAGCCATGCACTCTCCAGCCAAGACTGGAATAGATGGTCAAGAGGAGAAGGTCAACACTTGCACCACACCACATGGAACACATAGCCCTCCAGGACACACATGAGCACTGCCTTCACATTAAAACACAAACCATGCACCCACCTTTGTGGAGGCTCTCATTAAAAATCTACCCAAACAGCAGAGACCTCCAAGTCAGAAATGCACTCAACCACCACAACACAACATTAATCATGAGACACATAAGTCTCCTAAACAATGTGCCACCCAACCAAAGCCCCTAAAGCAAAACAGCATGCTCAGCACACTAGCCATAGGTGACTCGATAGTGAGGCACACTGATGTCAAACTCAGTACGTAGAATAAGGAGAAAGTAACAGTTAGCTACCTGTCAGATGCCAGGATCCACCACATAACGCATGCACTCAGGTCCCTCAACAACAGGTACAAATATGACTCTGTCATTGTACATGTGGGTGTGAATAACCTGAGATGTACCTCCCTGGACTACATGAAAAGAGACATGGAAGAGCTCTTATATTATGTATCCCAGGCGGGTATGACCCTAGCCCTGAGCAGCATCCTATCATCACCCAGAATAATACCACAGTACAAGCAGAAAAATGATTTGATTTCAACAATTGGCTAATCTTCTGGTGTCATTCTAAAGGGATCCAGTATCTGTCTGCCTGGGATGACATGATTGACAGACCTCGATGCGTTGCCAAAGATGGCCTGCATCTATCACCCCTGGGCTTCCAGATACTGGCCAAGGCTCTTGCCACCTCTATAGTGCCTTTTATAGGTGGTGTTCCAAAGACTAAATTACCACTGTAACAGCTACAAACAAATGCAATCTGAGGTTCATGCTGCTCAATGCTAGAAGTCTAAATCTCAAAATCTACTCACTCGAAGCACTCCTTAAAATGGAGAACATCGACATTTTTGCTGTAACAGAGACCTGGTTCAAGGCAGCAGAAAGCACCCCTGTACTACCAGGCTATAACTCATTCCACACCCTTCGACCCCAGAACTTGGGCTGAAGCTCCAAAGGCAGTGGTGTTTCCATATTCATAAAGGATGCACATACCTCCAGACTGGTAGCCCAACATAATGCATCAGAGATAATTCAGGTGCAGCTAACACTGGGTAAGACAGCGATTCAGGTAGTAGCCTGTTATAGGTCCTCAACCATGTCCCAAGACTCAGACTCCACATTCCTAAGCACCCTGGAGAATATTAGGGTCCAACCTAACACGCTCATACTGAGTGACTTCAACTACCCCTCCATTAACTGGGAAAACTACTCATGCACCAATAAACTTGCCCAACATTTCCTGGAATTCATTAATTCCAATGCCCTGGACCAGCTCATTCTTAAGCCCACTAGAGGTAGCAACATCCTTGACCTGGTCATTACTAACATGGGCGACCATTGCTCTACACCAATAATCAACTCCTCCCTGGTTAGATCTGACCACAAACTAATCACCTTGGAAATCCACATCCCTCCCAACCCCCCCCACCCCCAGCCAAGATAACCAACATGAAAAACTTCTCCAAAGCTAACTTTGGGCTCCTACAAACAGAGGTGGCTAACTTCATGGCACCCATGCAAATAAATGATAGTTGCATGACCGTTGAATCATACACCAATACACTGTATGAACACGTACACAAATGCATGGATCACGCCATACCCAATAAAACCAAGATGGTCTCCTTCAAAAAGAGGAAGCCAATCTGGTGGTCTCCTACCATAAACAAACTCTACAACAGAAGGAGGAAAGTGATGCAGAATAAGGTGAAGTCCCAAGACTGGAAAAACTTCCTTATCAGCCTCAACAAAAAGTTGAGATTCCTCAGCAAATCCTCTAATGAAAACAGAATTGCAGCAGATAGTAAAGACAACCACAAGGCCTTCTATAGTTATGTAAAGAATCTCCACGGCAATACCCAGATTTGCTCTGAGCTACTGCACAATGGTACCTCCTATACCAAGCCAACAGATATTACCAATATACTGGCCAACAGATTCAGTGCCAACTTTACCCCTCTCCCACCCAAAGGACCAATCACAATACCAGTAGATTGCCAGGCACCCAGTATTACTGCTGCACAGGTTAAAACAGCACTGTCCAAGGCCAAGAATACAGCTTCTATGGGACCTGACAACGTCCCTGGCTGTGTTCTACATGAACTACAGAGGGAACTGGCACCTCACCTGTATGGCCTGCTCAATCACAGCCTCACCTCAGGCTTTGTCCCTACCAAATGGCGCATTGCTATAGTCATCCCTCTCCACAAAGGAAGAGCGACTACAGATCCTGGGAACTATCACCCCATTAGCCTGACAAGTCTGTTATGCAAAGCTATGGAATGCACCATCATGGACCTAATAAACAAGGATATAGGGAATCTCCAAACTCTGGATCCCACACAGTTTGGTTCTATGAAGGGTAGATCATGCCTGCTCAACTTGTCTGACTTCTTTGAGTCAGTCACCAGAGCTGTGGTTGAAGGCAAGGTGGTTCATACAGCCTACCTTGATATGGCCAAGGCCTTTGATACCATCCCCCACTCAGGAATCATAGAAAAACTCAATAAGCTAGGCATCAACCCCTATATCACTAGGTGGGTTGCAAACTAGCTCAGAGATAGACCCCACAGTGTGAAAGTAGTTGACTTCACATCAGACTGCCGACCAGTCATGAGTGGAGTCCCAGAGGGATCGGTCCTGGGTCCTCTCTTGTTTGGTATCTACTTCTCAGAAGTCCAAGCCAACACGAAGGGACTCTGGCTGACAAAGTTCGTCATTATTAACTCCCCAAGCGATGTTGACATCCTACAGAAAGACCTCACTGAGACCAATGACTGGTGTCAGAACCATGGCCTTAAGCTCAATGCCAAAACATGTGTCATCATCCCCTTTGGGAAAACCCCAGTTCCAATGAATTACCACATCGATAGTAGTCCACTGAACACAGAAGGTGTTATAAGAGATCTGGGAACACAGGTTGACAGCAACCTCTATTTTGACCACCACACTGCCACTGTGGTCAGAAAGTCCTTCTATGTGGCATATCTCAATACTAAGAGTTTTGCATCCAGGAAGAAAGTGGACATTGTCTCCCTCTACTCTTCCCTCATTAGGCCAGTCATCGAGTACAATGCCCCATTTGGCATGTACCTCACTAGACAACTGCAACAACTGGACAGGCTGCAAAAGAACCTCACAAAGAGGAACCTAGGCCTTAAACACTTGTCCAATATGGACAGACTCAAAAAACTCCAACTACTCTCTGTCTCATATCGCTTACTTAGAGGTGATCTCTGCTTGACTTATAAAGCCATGTCTGACCCAGCTTTGTTAGAAATGCTACATCTAAAGAAATCCTAATCCCTCCACACCACATGCTCCAGTGATCTCAACCTCATTACCACAATCAACAGAACATGCTGGAAGGACAGGTTCATAACCCAGAGACTGCCCATGTTATGGAATAAACTTCCCATACATGACAAACAGAGCACCTCACTGGCCCTCTTCAAGAGAAATCTTGATGAGTGGATGGGAAATAGAAAATTCACCCGGGGATCACTCCAGTGACTCTACTCGACTGAGGCACTGGGAACTAAGGTCGGGTGGCATGATGCCAGGGTAATCCTATGGGCTAGGCTTGTAAAGGCTCCAGGGCCATTAGCCTAGTACACACCTAGGAACTTATGAACCTATGTTCTGGAAAAATAATGGAGAAGGTAATATTGGATAAATTATTGTCAGAGTTGGATAGGTTGGGACTTATATAGCAGCATACATATGTTGAAAAATGATCTATTACCACCTGTAACATGATGTTCTATAACAGTATAATAACAGCTATGAAGAAAAAATTGTGCTATGACATAATTTATATAGAATTAACTTCAGCATTTGACAGGGTTATACACAAAACACTGATCAATAAATTAGAACAACTAAGTATTGATGTTCTCTTGAAAGATGGATAGCTGCATGGCTTACAAATAGGACATGGCAAGTATCATACAGCAACTGGACAGGTGAAATTCTTAGTTACAGTCAGGGTGTCCCACAGGGCTCTGTCCTAGACCCTTACTTGTTTAGATTGTATCTTTCAGACCTAATTTTTTTCATCTGAGGTGTTCTGCAGTCTGTATGCAGATGACCCAACATTGGGTACATTGATTCATGTGTTACAGATAAGGCATGTCTGCAAAGGAAGTTGACTAAATTTACCATTTGGGCACAGGAAAATAATATGCTGATAAATACATCAAAAATAAGCATATGAGATTTGGTAGGCATAAACTGAAAGGTGAATATTTAATACAGCACACAGTGACTGAAACTGTAGACTCATTTAAGGACCTGGGTATATGGGTAGATCCAGTTATGAGTTTTCTAATCATATCAACCAATTGGTTAATGATAGTTATAGAACTATAGGTTGTATAAAAATATTTATAAAGTCTAGGAAATCAGAAATGATGAAGTAAGCCATTGTTTGTTAGTTAAGAAGACCCAAACTTGAGTATGGAATAACAATATGGAAACCTTTAAAGAAAACAAGCATGAGTAAACTGGAAAGAGTACAGAGAAAAATAAATCAAGAGCATCCATGGATGTGAACATTTAAGTTATTATGAAAGACTAAACTATATGAACTTGCACAGTGTCTCTTAACAGATATCTGAGAGGAGATCTCATTCAAGTATATAGAGCATTTAGAAACAACTACCTCTGGGAATGTTTGGGGTTCAGTGTTGTTAATTAGCTTATTTGCTAATTAATTAGAATTAGAATTAGTTCATTTTTGCTAATTAATTAGAATTTGAATTAGCTGTCTGACATATTTCATTAATTAGAATTAGTAAACGTTGAAATTAATTAAGGTACTTGAATTTTTAATTTGCAACTTACTGCCGACTGTCTTAATTTGCAGCTTTGAAAACAATGTAGTCAATGTCAAATCATAAAAGTTAAACAGTATCTCTAAGCACATGTTTAGCTAACTACTCAACTGCACAGTAAAACATATTTAAAACCATAAAATAGTAAAATCATCAAACAGCAATGTTCATTAAATGGTCTCTGTTACACTTGGCATTGACAAGTAACTCCAGTGATCTATCACTAAGTCTACTTCGCCTAGCTGAAACAATGTAGCCAGCAGCACTGAAAAGCCTTTCAATTTTTGCTGAAGTAGCAGGTATACAGTGGCGCTTAAGATGTAACTTGTATAAGGCTGGAAATGATTCTTGGCACACAGTGTCACTCCAACAGACTAGCAGCTCCAAGTTGCTGCATGTTGATGATAAATATGATCCCAATTCTGATTCAGTGCTGTTTGTTGTTGCACTATTGTTTTCCATCATGTACAAAAACAGAATGTCCAGCTGTGAAGCTTATGGTTGCTGCTGTGGTAATGGGGCATGGGGCAACTACTTAATTATATGATTGACTTAGCACTTGCATCTCAGTTAATAATGCCTCTCATGCTGTGTTGCTGTCATCTGGATCTGTTGTTCACCTCAGTATGAATCGTGGATCCACAGCTGTGGTGATCAGGCAATGTGCCTGGTGAAACAGATAATCAGATCTGTTGCTCAATTATGCCAAGAGACCAGACTTGACTGATGTACAATGGATAGATGATATATGTATATATATATATATATATATATATATATATATATATATATATATATATATATATATATATGTGTGTGTGTGTGTGTGTGTGTGTGTGTATATATATATATATATATATATATATATATATATATATATATATATATATATATGTAATTTTGATATTGCAAAGTAGACCCATCTCTCTCTCTCTGTCTCTCTCTCTCTCTCTCTCTCTCTCTCTCTCTCTCTCAGTTTACCCTCCACATCAGGGTTACAAGGGAAGTTGCCCCTGCCAAAAACACAAAAAAATGTTTTTCAGCAATTATTTCATGGTTCAGTGATTCTGATCAACAGTAGTTTGACTTTAAATGACTCACGGTCAGTGTATTTTAATATTAATTAAAAAAGGGTATCACAATAAAGGTTGAGAAACAAATGAAAGATATGCATAAAAGATTTATATTGGGGAAAGATTTGCTGGTGTGGCATAAGAATTACGCTCACTGCAGTATATATTTCACTAAAATCACTGAGGCAAGATATAAACAATATTATTGGAGATGTTATAGCATTTTATCAAGGATATCTAGAAGTGGCTGGCAACTGGAAAACTATAGGGAATAATGAAAACATCTCTAAAGGGGGGGGTCTATATTAATTATTCAAAATACGTATTTGTTGAATATGTATTCAGTGAAAGCTAAACAGCGAAATTCCTTACAGCGAAGCAAGGAATTTTTCCCAGAGTTAGGAACCACTCACCCTCTAGCACTCTGGGACATACACCACACTAAATTAAACCCACCCAGGTGGAGGGCTTCTCCATCAACACCCCTGAATGTGGGGGACTGTGCCCACCACATGCCCCTAACTACATATACCAACTCCTTTATCGCACTATGCTGGGGAAAAAGGCAAAGTTGTGATGATGGACCAGTGGTTCTTAACCTTGGGAAAAATTCAGTGTTTTACTTTAATGTATTTTGCTGTTTAGCCATCAATGAATATGTATTCGATGAATACAGATTTTAATGAACTAAGATAGACCCCCCCCAAAGGGTCAACGTATCATAAAATATTGGTTAGGAGCAGATACTTAGAGAAATTTAAGCATGTATTTTGGCTTATCTGTGTAACAAAAATAAGACAGAATAATTTGGAATAAATGCTTTTGTAGAGAAGTGTGGTGCTGGAACATTTAATAGATTTTACATATATAAACCATACTGTAATATGATACAAACTACAAACACATCATCTGACAATGTCAGACCATGCAACTATACAAATTAAGATTTGTTACCAAGTAAAAGTATTTCTTCTACAAAGGAATATATTTAATGACTGCCTAGATAAAAAGGTATCAGAATAATGATTGAGGAACTGATAAAAGATAGGTACAGAATATTTACAGTGGTGAAAGATTTAAGTGAAATGTTATTACATTTAAATCTAAGTACAGTAGTGTCAATTATCTGAACGTCAATTATCTGAAACATCAATTATCCGAACACAACCTTCCAACGTACTGGTTAGGGGCAGATACGTACCTTAAAATTTACTCCTTCCTGTAAATACTTAAGTCCCAAAATTTCAATAAGCCCAGTGTAGTTACCACCACATTTAATAATATTAACAGAACTCTTGTGATTCAAAAGGATGTTTTGGATAACAATAATACATTAGGTTTAATAGGTTTCAATGCAGAAAAGAATGCAGAAAAGAATGCAACAAAGTTAGATGGGAATTTAAGAAAAGACCTTTGAGGGAGTTGGGTTCCTACAATTATGGCCATCTGCACAGAAGCTAAAGATAGTGTGAAGTGTGGGGTCTTAAAAAAAGAACTGCACAGGGTTGTCCACTTTGCTTTCTATTTAGAGCCATTAGCCAGAGCCAATAAAAAAAACAATCAAATATAACTGGATATAAATGCCACTGATAAAATAAACCTATTTGTGAGTGATACATTATATATTACTAACCTTGAACATGTTATATAATGGACTGTATAGGATTCTGTAATGAAAACTGAGCATGAAGAAGGCATTGATACAGAAGAAAGCACTTACAATGTAGATTTATTTAATAATGTAGACTATAATACAAGATATGAATTCAATGGTGCAACTGTTAAATTTGTAATATGGTGATAATAAGGAAATCTGGCCATCAGTTAACTGCTGCTTTCAAATTATTTTTCATATAGCTAATTTGAATGTTTAAGTCTTTTTCTGTAAGGATCAATGTTAAATCAATATGGATATCAAGACTAGACAAAATATTTGTTTGTGATATACAGACTGATGTGCTTAAGAATGGCAAGTTATTGAAAGTTAAATGTAAGCACCTGGGAATACTTGTAGGCCACATTATGAGTATTATATAAACATTTTAAGGTTAACTGAGTCAGTAGTTCTGGAAACCATACAATAGGATGAGCATAAGCAGTCTGCTAATGCATTGCCACCTGTTTATTCTGATTGTGCTGAGTTTCTTGTTTAAATGTTTTACTGTTGATGGTAACTCCCAGACATTAGCACACATAAACCGTTTCTGTTGCATTTGAGTTTACTGTAAGAATGTGGGAATTTTTACTTGTTTTATTGGTTGAAAGTTGATGGCCAAAATCAATTACTTTTGTTTTCTTTTGATTGGGTATTTTACTATTATATTTAGCCCAGAAAATAGGGAACTAACTGATAACTCCCTTTGTTTACAAGATTTGTATTCCAGACACTCTGTAAAATAATGAAATCATCACAATATTAAATAAGCCTTAAAATTCAGGAGTGGAGATACACAATATGATAACAAGAGTGAGAGCCAAAGGAGTTATGACTGTGGACTAAGGGTTTGCAAGCTCACCTGATGTCTGAGAAACTGCTAAATGAATGTTTCCTAACTGACAGAAACTGATCAAAAGACTTTTCTTCCATATGGTGGACCAGAAAAGGTATATGTACATTTATTTAGTCATTTGTAAAAGCTTCCTAGGAACCATTCTGTCAAAACCTTTTTCATAGGTTCATAGGTGTGTACTAGGCTAATGGCCCTGGAGCCTTTACAAGCCTAGCCCAAAAAAATTGCCCAGGTACCATGCCACCTGATGTTAGTTCATAGTGCCCCTATCCAGTAGGGCAACTGGAATGATCCCTGGAGTGAACTTTCTCTTAGCCATCCACTCGGCAAGATTTCTCTTGAAGAGGGCCAGCGAGGTGCTCTGCTTGACATGAATGGGAAGCTTATTCCAGAGTATGGGCAGTCTTTGGGAGATGAATCTGTCCCTCCAGCATGTTCTGTTAATTGTATACTTTGTAACAAAGCAGCCAAAAGGACTTTCAAAAGTCAACTCCAACAAAAGTTATAAATCAATAAAATTGATTGAGAATCTGAAATTAGTATTAACATTGTAACAAAAGTAAAGTCAATGATATTCCATGATGTGTGCGCAGCATCACACATGCACATCAGGTAACTACTAGCATGTTCACACCTGCAACTGCATGAGGAAATCAAAGATCTACTCAAGTGTAACTTTTGGTCAGAGTTGAGCAGTCTGGTACCAGACTAAACCCATTAGGGTCTAAAACACTAGTTGCTGTCTCTCAGACCACCTTAGTGCTTCTTGCATGGTTGCTAGTTATAGGCATTAACTGTTCATCAATGGAAGTCTTTAAACCACATTTTCCTACTAATACATGGGAATGGGGAAATAGTGGCAGGTACCAACCCAAACCCAATTTGGCCAATGCTCAGGCTGTAGGGAAAGAATCCATGCCCCTAAGATAATCTGAAAAGAACACATCCCTGGTGTTATCACAATTTTGGGGGGGGACACTAAGGAAATAGCCACTAGGAGAGAAGAACAAGTTTCAGATGCGTGTGTTCTGGCTGTTTTCCAGAAATCACTGACTGAAAATACACAACTTACTGTGTGTTCGCGTCACCATCTGCAATCTCCAGCACTGAATCTGTCAAACAAATCAAGCAGGCTATGTTCATGAGGACTTAGTACTTGAAACCATGAAATTCATCTGAGTGAGACAATTAAGAGTCAACTTTGTACAGCTAGCTGGCTTACAGATAAGAACATTTTTCTTAACTAAACTAGACTTCCCAGACTGTAATACGATTCTTTACATCTGGTTCAAGACAAGATTTCACAAGGCCTGACATGGAAGGGGTTACCAGGACAATTCAGCAACTTTTGAGGATGGGGTACTTTGAGAAAATAACAGGTTTTGTAGTTGGGAGCCCCACACTCGCCCATCCCATCACTTGCACAGTATGTTCTCATATGCTGTCATGCTGCTACTTATAAAAATAGGAAAAAAATCTTCACACTGAGCATGGCCAGTACTACAGTCTTGTCTTTTGTGCCTGTCAGATCACTCAAACCAACCCCCATCCTGCATGAAAACTGAGGAATGGTACTTTAAGAAATAAGTGTACAAAGGAGGTTAAAAGGAGCACAAAGTAATCATCACCGACTGAGAAGGATACCCACCCATGTTTAGAAAGCATTATCTTCAAAGATGGTCTCAAGATATGTGTGACTTGCAATGAAACTAGAAGGGTAACAGGGCAGTTGTATGTGCAACAGCCATGCCGACAGCATGTAGCTACCCAGCCACACACATGGTTCTTCCATTATCAAGCCTCTGTGCATATGCATTTAACACTGATCTCATGGCATCAGACAGGTTCTGAGCATTTGTGGCAACTGACACTACCTGCAGTAGTCTCAGAAGAAACAAGTCCAACCACATTCACATCCAGTCTCCAGATATC